>NC_041388.1:490797529-490911849 GCF_002162155.2 Triticum dicoccoides | reverse complement strand
TTCTCGTGGCGACGGTAGTCGTTCACGGTCTTAGTCTCACAAGTTTCCGTAGGTGTTCATGTCGTCGGTGTTGTGGTACTTGGGGTTTTCGGACTTTCCGGTCCCGTTCTTGCGACGGCGGTAGTGGTACTTGGCAAAATGCACGTCGACGGTAGTTGTTCTCGGTTCGCCCTGGAACTTGGAGATTTCGGAGACGGTGGAAGACAAACTTGGCGGTTCTCATTGACCTAGTACTTGGCGTTATTTCCGGTTCGGTGATCGTTTTAGGCGTCGGGCGTCGAGGTCTCCGGCCGTACTGGTACTTGGTGAATTCCGAAACGGTCTTGGCGTCTTCGCGCGTAGGGGTACTTGTTCATTTACTCCACGGTCTTGGCGGATCCACGCGGCGGTAGTGGTACTCGCGAAGAGGTTCTCGGCGGTCATCGTGTAGACGTTCACGTGTCTTCGCGACATCAGGATGCGTCTCGGCGGCTCGAGCAGGGGCCACCCGAACTCGGCAGGAGGCAGAAGACGAAGCAAAGTGCTCATGCTCAGGGACATTGCAAAAATAACAGCAGCCGGAGGTGCACGCGGAAGAAAGGGTCGGTCCCAGGCCGGATGCAGGGAGCAGCAGGGGAAGTCACAGAGGTGAGCTCATGGCCAGCAGCAACAACAATGCGCAGAAAAGGACAAAGCCGGCGTGTTCGAGGCGGAGGTCGCCGGATACCGCGAGGAACTCAAACGGCGGCGATGGCGGGCCTTGGCGCGAGTGAAGGGAACGGGGGCAGCGCTGGTCCTCTCCTCCAGCGAAGCAAGACGACGGACGAACGGGCGAGCTTCGCTGGCGGCTCCAGGTACTTGGCGTGGCGGCTCCTTGACGCAGGAAACAGTGGTTGCAGGCGTCGTGGAAAGAGTAGGGAGAGGCGACCGGGGACGAGGCAAGGGTAGGGATCGGGCGCAGGGATCCTCCTCTGGTGCGTTGCGAGGAGAGCGAGAGGAGGGAGAGATGGGAGATGGGGATCAGGCTGCGGGGATCCTCCTCTGGTGAGCGATGCATGTGTGGCGGCGGTGGAAGGGAAACGAGGAGGAATGGGATTGAGAGGAGAAGGGGAGCGCGTGGGGATCGCTAGGGTTAACTGGCACCGGCGGTGGGCCTTAGCCTTGGTGCAACTGGGCTGCGGGCTTAGAGGCCGGCTGTGCTGCAGGCTCTCTCTCCCTCCCTCTCTTCTAAAGCCCAGAAAAAAATAGCAAAGGAAAGAAAGAAAGAAAAAAAAGAAAGGAAGGGTGGAGAAAGGATTAGGCATGGGGATAAATTTCCTGGACTCGCAAAAAAATGTGTTTGTTCCGTGAGAAAATAGAGAAGGCCAAAATTGAAAGATCTAAATTCAAATCCATTTGAATTTAATTCAAATGGTTTGAATAAGTTCAAGGTAATGAAGAGTCCAAAAAATATTCGGATTTTTGGTGGAGCTCCGGAAAATGATGAAAGAATTTACAGACAAGGTTCGAGGTCAAGAAGTGAGATAACAAGGGCATGGGGAAATTTTGCAAGTGTGTTTTAGGTGATTCCATAAGAATGGATTATTTTATAATAGCTCCACTAATATCGGGAGGATATATTATAAAGAGAAGTCATCCTTCCCTTGATTTAAATGGATCGAAGATCCATATGATTCATTTTAGTTGATCTGAGATGCAAAGATTAATGACATGATGGCATGATGACATGACGCAAATGCACATGATGCAAAGATGAATGCAATGAACCAAACAAATCACACAACGAAACCCGGAAACCCTGGAAGGCATCTGAAGCTCCGGTCTTGGGGCGTCACACATATCTCATGGGAGGAGAAGGAAGACGCCTCTGATTGAAGCATTTGTTGGCATGGTGACCCTTCTATTAGCACTTGTTGCACGTGACCTCTGAAAGCAGACGGTGATACGGAGCACTTGATCTTGGAGCTTGAGACGAAGTCTTGTTCTGAAAGATAGGGTTGGGTGGGTGGGAAGATCCATTGTCACCTTTTCTCTTCTGCTGATAAGGCTGACGGAGTGGAGGAGGAGGAGGCAGCCAATACTTTTGCTGCTTAGGCACTTGAGTTGAGGAAGAAGGAGTTGCATCTCTGACTCGCTTCTTGGAAGCATCGCACTTGAGTTGAGCAGTCTCTTGTTTCAGTGCCATGTTGTAAAACTCATCGTACTTCTTCGGCTCAAAGAGCACGAGAGCTAGTTGGATATCTTCTTTGAGGCCACCCCTGAACTGATAAATCATGCTCTTCTCGTCAGGACGTCTTGCTTGGCGAAATGAGCGAGCCTCTAGAACAGAATGTTATACTGGTAAACAGAAAAGTTGCCTTGCTTCAGGTTGCGGAATTCCTCACGCTTGCTTTCAACAACACTCTGAGGAATGTGATGAGCTTTGAAGTCTTGAAGGAATTCATCCCAGGTAATCACACGACTTCCTCTGGAATCTTTGTATTGCTGAAACCATTCTGCAGCTTGGTCTTTGAGTTGGAAGGAGGCAAACTTGACAAAGTCGTCAGGCCTGACGTTGCTGCACTCGAAATGCTTGCATATGTCCACGAGCCAATAATCAGCGTCTGAGGCCTCGACACAATTGCTAAAGGTCTTTGGCTGGTTAGCAAGGAACTGGTTGAGTGTAGCAAACTGATTCAGATTGCTGCCCTGGCCTTGGTTGCGCTCTTGCAGAATTTGCATGGTCAGCTGCGTGTTTGCATTGGTAGCGGCCATCACAGCTTGCCATGCCTCCGGAGGTGGAGGTGGTGGTGGCGGATCCTGATTTTGATTCTGACCCTTAGCAGGAGCCATCCTGAAGAGGTTGACATCCGTTAGCATCTTGACAGACAAATATTTAAGCTGAATCAAACGGGTTGAAATTGCAACATATAGTCTTCACATCCGAACAAAATGAATGAATGCATTCCAATTGAAATGGTCACATTTCCATAAATTGAGAAGCCACTTGAATAGAGGTAGAAGAAAAACAACAAGGTACGGACAAGAGCAAATACTTGGTGAGGATTACCCAATCCCAAACCAAGTATCTGCGGAAGAAGAACTAGGGCTACAAGAATTCCCACCTATGAAACTCCCGAACCTTTCCGGTTATGCAATTAGGTGTTGGGGATACAGCGGAAGCATAAAATCTCACCCAAAGCTAGCAAATCCTACATCCAGCTATATCCATCCTTCAACACATAACCAAGAAAACTTCGGAAATCATTTACCTCAACCTTCAAAAAGCATCCATTATACAAGTTATGGCAATAATCCCGAACTCCCGCCCCAGTACTGGGTGGCGTCGAGGTTATCTCACCAACAACTGCATAAAAGAGATTCTCGATGTCGGTGAAACTCAGGTATTCCAGAATCTCAACGATAAAATTGTGACGACAACACCTCGGAGCTCAACTCCCTGGGACACTACCACAACCCCTAAATGTCAGGAGGCACCAAGAACAGTGTTCTCGTCACAAAACCATCGGAACGATTCCAAAATACCCGCGTGAAACTAAATTTTTTTAGTGAATTTTGAGAAGAGAAGAGTCAAAACTCTATGTCAGGATGCCTCACCAGAGCGACGAATGGACTGAGGAGTAAAAAGAATTCCTAACTCTCCGATATATATAATTCCTAAATGACTCAAAACATTTTTCTAGACTCAACAACGCCAGCGATTCGATCAAGTAGGGGGCTCCTAAGGTCGGGGAAGGCTCTGACTACCAACTTGTAATGCCCTCGATGCGGCTATATCTCCTACGTGTCGAAGCACGACTTAGAGGCATAACCGCATTGAAAGCAATGTCGCAAGTGAGCTAATCTTCACAACAACCCATGTGAATAAATAAAGGGGAAAAGTACATAGTTGGCCTACACTCGCCACGTCACACAAATACATAAATAAGTCATTACATTCATCCAATACACTCAAGGTCCGACTACGGAACCAAAATGAAGAACAACTCCCAAATGCGACAAAGTCCCCGATCGCCCCAACTGGGCACCACTACTGATCATCTAGGAAAGACACATAGTAACGATGAGAGTCTTCATTGAACTCGCACTTGAGCTCAAGCGCATCGTCTGGAGCGGTATCATCGGTCCCTGCATCTGGTTTTGGAAGTAATCTGTGAGTCACGGGGACTCAACAATCTCACACCCTCGTGATCAAGACTATTTAAGCATATAGGTAAGGTAAGGTATGATGTGGAGCTGCAGCAAGCAACTAGCATATATGGTGGCTAACATATTCGCAAAAGAGAGCGAGAAGAGAAGGCAAAAGCACGGTCGAACAACTATGATCAAGAAGTGATCCTAGAACAACCTACGTCAAGCATAACTCCAACACCGTGTTCACTTCCCAGACTCCACCGAGAAGAGACCATCACGGTTACACACGCGGTTGGTGCATTTTAATTAAGTTAAGTTTCAGGTTATCTACAATCGGACATTAACAAATTCCCATCTGCCCATAACCACGGGCACGGCTTTTGAAAGTTCAAATCCCTGCAGGGGAGTGCCAACTTAGCCCATCACAAGCTCTCACGGTCAACGAAGGATATTCCTTCTCACAAGACATTCCAATCAGACTTGGCATCCCGGTTACAAGACATCCTCGACAATGGTAAAACAAGTCCAGCAACACCGCCCGATTGTGCCGAAAAATCCCGATAGGAGCTACACATATCTCGTTCTCAGGGCACACTCAGATGAACACTACGTACAACTAAAACAAACCCTTAAGTTTCCCCGAGGTGGCGCTGCAAGTGGCTCTGTTTTGGACCAACACTCAGAGGAGCACTGACCCGGGGGGTTTAATAAAGATGACCCTTGGGCTCTGGAAACCCTAGGGAAAAAGAGGCTAGGTGGCAAATGGTAAAACCAAGGTTGGGCATTGCTGGAGGAGTTTTATTCAAGGCGAACTGTCAAGGGGTTCCCATTATAACCCAACCATGTCAGGAACGCAAAATCCAGGAACATAACACCGATATGACGGAAGCTAGGGCGGCAAGAGTGGAACAAAACACTAGGCATAAGGCCGAGCCTTCCACCCTTTACCAAGTATATAGGTGCATTAAGATAAACAAGATAATATGGTGATATCCCAACAATAAACATGTTCCAACAAGGAACGATCTCCAATCTTCACCTGCAACTAGCAACGCTATAAGAGGGGATGAGCAAAGCGGTAACATAGCCAAACAACGGTTTGCTAGGACATGGTGGGTTAGAGGTTTTTACATGGCAATTTGGGAGGCATGATAATCAAGGGGTAGGTATAGTAGCATAGGCATAGCAAAAGAGCGAGCATCTAGCAAGCAAAGATAGAAGTGATTTCGAGGGTATGGTCATCTTGCCTGCAAAATTCTCAGAGTTGCCTTGATCCTCGTAAGCGAACTCAACGGTCTCCTCATTCATGAACTTGTCTCCCGGCTCTACCCAAACAAGAACAACAAGAAAAAGGAACACAATCAACCACGTGCAATGCTCAAGCAACATGATGCAAACATGGTATGATATACGAGATGCGATATGGGATGCATATGCATGGTTTGGAAAAGAATGATTTAACCTGGCCTCAACTTGGAAATCCAAGAGTGCCACTGCAAATGTGATATAATTTCGGTCGAAATCGATATAAAGATCACCGGAATCGGATGCACGGTTTGGAAATGGCCAGCAAAACAAATATGGCACCGGTCTGCGATAATCAGCAAGTGACCAACTAAATGCATCAAGATAAATATTCTACTGCATCCAAACATCACACCAGAATACATGGCAGGGATCCACTCATGATGCTTGACAAAAGATGAACACTGAGCTACGGCTAATTCACTCATTAACAGGTTCAAACAAGCATGACAAAAGTGCAAAAGATAACAGGTTTCAGACTTAGTGAAATAACAACAATCCAGAAATTTATCATCAGGAAGCAATCTTTAGAGCATGAAAACTACATGCTACAGGAACATATCATGGAAAAGCAAGGCATGGCATTAAACTACTCTAAGCATATAACAAAAGTCCCTTAGTGACCAAGAGCCAAAAGGGATCAGAAAATACAATTGCAAGCATGTGAACATAGCAAAAACATAAACAGATTCAGACTGTGAAAAACTGGGGCTTGCAAAACAGATTAACAAGTAGGCATGTTTACGAGCTCGATGCACTCACTACGAGGCATTGCATGACAATCTAAGCATACACCCATCAAGAAGACATGGCATAGAAGCTAGACATCGCAAGAATAACAACATAGCATGCACGGATCAACAACAACAAGCTCGGCAAAATTGCTAAACATATTAACAATCTGCCAGGAACATTTTATAGCAAAAGTAGAGCTCGATTGACTCAAGCTAGGATGCTCTATAATTGCAAACAAAGACATGGATGGATAGAGAACCACAATATTAACAAAACATCCTTACTGATCATACTCAAAAGAGGCACAGATCACTAGGAAACAACATGAACATATGGCATAAAAATTACAGCAGGACAAGGACTTCGTGAAATTCTAAGTCCCTGAAAGCAGCATCATTGAGTAAGCTACCTTGCATGCTTGTGCTAGTCATCACAAAGATCACAAAAATACATGGCATACACCCCTGTAAAGATGGCATGGCATATAACAAAACACATGTAGAGCTCAGGATCATAGCATGCACATATTAATCATGGCAAAAATGACAAAAGGCCATTTGGTGAAACAGATCTGAAATATTCCTCACATAGCCCTCTTCCAATAGCATTTCGGGCATCAAGATGAGCTCAAATGAAAATGATGAAATGAGATGAAATGATGTACTCGTCGAGATGAACATTTTGATATGCTACACGCACGAATCGGAGCTACGGATGTAGAGTTATGGCATGTCCAAGATAGCAAAATATTTAGGGTTTGGAGGAGAAAAAGTCAACCCGCGGATCTCAGATCCAGATTGGATCCATGCGGTTACTGTAGCCAGGCGCGGTTCCCGAGGATCGTCGGGATGGATCTCGCCGGAGAAAGGGTCACCAGAGTGAGGGGGGTTGTCGCCGGACTTGAGGGGCGCCGGAGAAGGTCGTCGGGACGGTGGTGCGGCGAGGCGGAGCTCGCCGGCGTCAGCGGGCGGCGAGGACGAGGCGGAGCGGCGGCCGACTCCGGCGATGGTGCACGGCGGCGTCGGGCGATGGCAGGCCGGCGATGGAGGAGACGGGGCGGTGCGTCGGCTGCCTCCCGCGGCTCGGGCGGCGCGGCGGATGGGCTGAGGAGGGACCGCGGCGGGCCTCAAGAGCCGGCGCGGATCGCGGCAATGTGGGCACGGGCGTCAGCCAGTGGGAGGAGGACACGTGGCGGCGGACAGGCGGAGCGGACGTGTCTGGCTGTCCGGATTACGTCTGGCGGCTGGAGGAGGAGGGGGGCTAGGGTTTCGTCCGTGAATTCGAATGGGGGGCTCTTTATAGAGGTAGAGGTAGCTAGGAAGCTCCAAATGAGGTGCGGTTTGCTGCCACACGATCGTGATCGAACGCTCTAGATGATGGGAGAGGTTTAGGTGGGTTTTGGGCCACTTTGTAGAGGTGTTGGGCTGCAACACACACGCGGCCTTTTTGGTCCCTCGGTTAACCGTTGGAGTATCAAACGAAGTCCAAATGGCACAAAACTTGACAGGCGGTCTACCAGTAGTGAACCAAGGCCGCTTGGCAAGTATCGGTCCAGTCCGAAAACATTTAACACCCGCACATGAAAAGAGGTAGAAAGGACCATCGGAGGACATAGGAGCGCCGGAATGCAAAACGGACAACGGGGAAAATGCTCGGATGCATGGGACGAACACGTATGCAAATGCAATGCACATGATGACATGATATGAGATGCATGACAAAGACAAAACACACGGAGACAAAAACCGAACAACGAGGAAATAGAATAACTTAGTGCTAGAAACGGCAAGAGTTGGGATACATATAAGGTAAATTACATCCGGGGTGTTACACCACTCCATGGAAAATAGTGTTGGACGTCTTAAGATTTTTGTCAATCAAACCCATGCGATGGAAAGTCTCATAATTGAGGATGTTGATGCTACTGCCTCCGTCCATGAGCACCTTAGTGAATTTATATCCACCAACCTGAGGTGCCACCACCAAGGCCAGGTGACCTGGATTGTCATCCCCGGGAGGATGATCTTCCCTACTCCATAGAATAGGCTACTCATACCATCTCAAATAACGAGGAACTGCCGGCTCAAGAGCGTGCACAACCCTCTTATGAAGCTTCTGGTCCCGTCTGCACAAATTGGTCGTGAACACATGATACTGTCCACTATACAACTGCTTTCGATTGCTCTCATATCCAGACTGCTGCTGGTGCTGACCTCCCTGCCCAGATTGCTGATTATAGCCACCTTGACTTCCTTGAGAGCCTTGAAAGTTGGAATTTGAACCGCCGCCCGGGCCATGAAAACCGCCGCCACCTGAGCCACCGCCCGGCCCATGATTTCCGTCGAACATCTTAGAGTTCTTGAAAGCCTTCATGATCATATAGTCCTCCCATAGGTGAGTGGCCGGTTTCTGCTGAGTACCGTGCCTTGGACAGGGCTCATTAATAGCTGCTCAAGAGTGGGACCTGACCCGCTGGACCGAGGAGGTAGTCTCCCCTTACGTCGTTGATTGTTGCCCTGCGCATTGGTGTTAGCCACAAACTTCGAGCTACCGTCAGCCTTACGTTTATTATTGCCTCCTTGATTCACCGGGTTATGCTGATGACCCTTGGCATTGCCGTTCTTCTTTCCCTTCCATGTTTTCTCATCGTCAGACTCAGGATCCTTGGTACTATCAGAGTTGGCATACTTGACTAGAGCCGCCATTAGCTGGCCCATGTCATTACAATCGCGCTTGAGCCGCCCCAGCTTCTGTTTCAGAGGGGTAAAACGACATTTTTTCTCCAACATTAAGACTGCAGAGCCGGCATCCATCTTATCAGATGAATGTATTATGGTCTTTAACCCGGCGCATCCAATGGGTCATGGACTCACCTTCCTCTTGCTTGCAATTAGTTAAACCCACAATTGACATGGGCTGCTTGCATGTGTCTTTGAAGTTCTGAATGAACCGGACCTTTAACTTTGCCCATGAACCAATGGAATTAGGTGGCAGCCGCTTTAACCAAGTGAGGGCCGTCCCATCCAACATCATGGTGAAGTACTTGGCCATTGTAGCGTCACTGACCTCTAGTAGTTCCATGGCCATCTCATAACTTTCAATCCATGCCCGGGCTGTAAATCGGCCGTGTAATTAGGCATGTTTCGATGCCCCTTGAAATCCTAGGCAAACGCTCGTTACGTAGAGCCGGTACCAAGCAAGGGACACCTCCAGTCCTCATGGTCATGCCTGACTCAATAGAAGTCGTCGGATAAACCGGAAAAGACTGGTAAGACGCCCGCTGAGCCACCTGCTCAGCCTCTTGGCGTATCCTGTCCTGGTCAACCAAGTTAGGAGCTCCATCACGCGCCGGGTCATGCCCGCATGGCTGGTCGCGGCGCCGGGCGTTGCTTGAAACGGCTGTTGAATCTATGTGCCTGCTATAACTTGGGCTCCGGCTTGGGCGAGGGGTCGAATGAACCGTGTCTCGACTATAAGAATATGCCTCCTGCTGCGCCAGAGCCGTCTGAAGAAGTTTTGTGAACCTTCGGGTTTCAATCGCCGTCGGAGAGTCGCCCTCCACTGGGAGAGCCGTTAATCACGCCGCCGCAGCGATGATGTTCTCCAAAGGGTTAGAATAATGACCCGGTGGTGTTGGTACAGAATGAGGTGGAGCAGTATTCATACGAGGAGGTTCCATCACCCGTGGTTGAACCGGCCTTCCAGCCCCGGGCGTTGCAACCCGGTTTACCTCCGGCGGGTTACTGGGGCCTGCACGAGGTGTGCGGAAGAGGTTTCTAGGATCATAAGTCAGAGGCAGACGGGATTGAGCCTTTTGGTGCCTTCTCCTCATGACCTCATTTGATGCATTCAAATCCATCATAAGCTGGAAAGCCTCTGATTGAAGCTGCTGCGCTCGAGCATCCAAAGCCGTCAGCTCTGTGGCCATCCTAACGTCCTCCGCTGCTAGGTTTTCCTTGGCTTGTGCTACCTCCTCACGTAACTGTGCCACTTATGCATCATGTTGAGCCTGATCCACCAGATTAACCACGACGGTTAACAGGGCTGTCATCCTATCCAAGAGTTCCATCAGCACCTGAGCCAGCGGGCGCACAGGGCCTCCTGCCCCGGCTGCCGCTGACCCGGAGGTTATCGCTGCCGTAGTCGTAGAGTTTTGAACGGGTTGCGTGCCAGCCATGAAGATCCACGCTCTGCTCGGTGGCTCAAAGGGGTCCGAAATACTGTTGCCATTGGAACAGCCCCCTAGCCCGCCGTCTTGCAGTTGATACAACGAATACGTCTCACCCGTGGACGACTCACCATCAGAGTAGATGGTCGTCTCACCGCCAGGCACAGATCCTTCAAACGCTTCATGGCGGGCTGAGCCCGGGTGGGTTTCGCACGCTGAGCCGTCTCGACGATGTCGGTGTAGATGTTCAGCTCAGGGCCCGGCTCGTCGATCTGACCGATGAACACATGGATTCCGCCGAAGGGGACCCGATACGTAATCAATTGAGCCGGCGTCGGGGCCCCAGCCTGTGTTGTCAATGTAGAGCTTGCCGCGACAACTCTTGGTCATCCGGCCCACAGCATATCCCTTGAGCCCTTCAAAGCCACCCTTCAAGAACTCAAATCCACTGTGCGCAGACCCCATGGTGGGCGCCAACTGTCATGGAATTGCCACGGCAGATGTCCTAGTGAAAGGACTTAATTGTGGAGCCATCACAACTAGGAAGCTTAAAGGGGTTAAAACGAGACAAAGGACACGAGAGTTTATACTGGTTCGTCCCCTTGCGGTGAAGGTAAAGGCCTAATCCAGTTTGAGGTGGTATTGCTTACGTTTCAGTTACTAGGGAGCGAATCCGCTTGACCTAGCTTTCGATCTGATCTTACTTGCCCTCAACCACCGCCGGGTCATCCCTTTATATACAGAGGTCGACGCCCAGCAGCTCACAGAGTCCTGGCCGGCTCATAAACAGTGTCCGGCTCGGTTTCTAACTATCCCTGCCGTACAATACAAGTTATGTACATATGATGGTTTATCTCTACGGGCCATGAATCGCCTTTGGGCCTTGGGCCCTTAACTGAACCACCATCTTCCAGAGCTGTCTTGGGCTTCATGAATCGCCATAGGTATAACCTGGCCCCTTTTGGGCGGGTCATACCTAATAGTTATATCCCCAACATACGGGCATGTTCAAACTTTATAATCATCCACTTTATTCATACACATACAAATTTTTGCTTTTGTCATCATATTTAGGATAAACACATTTGGAATTTCATTTGAATTGGACCATATGATGGTATTTTCCTGTACTAGCTCAACGATCCATATTTGAATTGAATGGACAATCTAAGTTTCGAGTTGGAGACATTGTTTTTTCAAAACTTGCACTTTTTTGCGTGCAAAACAAATAAATTCTTGCCATGATATCATAGTCGGACGTACAAGAGCAGAACACTTGTAATTTCAGGCGTCAAAAGCTTTGAAACTTCCCGCTCACATCGAAATATCTTGCGCCCAAAAGTTTAGCCCTGCAATATTCCTGTTTTACCCTTGCCACATGAACAGAAAAAGGCTGCTTTGGTAACTCCATTGTTTTCCCCTCTTTGCCCCCAACATTCTTCCCCAGAGCCCCTCCCCTTCCCCTCCCCAACCCCCCAACCCCGGCAAGCCGCCGAATCTAGTCCTCCGCCGCAGCGGTGGATCTCACACCCCACTGGATCTACCTTCCCCACCTTGGAACCCCCAACTGCCAACTCACCACTTCACCGGAGCCGCTTCAGCGACTGGCTTGTCCACTGCTCCAGATCTCCTTGACCGCCATCATGGTCCACCGCACCGGATCTGCTTAACCGGCGCCCTCGTCCACCACAGTGTAGGCCCTTCACTGACTCCCCGTCCGCCCCATCGCTGGCCCTTCATACAAGCCCTCGTCCACCGCAATAGATCCACCTCACCGAAAGCACTATGCACCGCGCCCGCCGAAGCCTTCGTCCACTGCACCAGACCCGCGCCACGGACGCCATATTCAACTCTATCGGCCCTGCTTTACTGATGCCGCAGCCTCATCACGTTATTTCGATTTGTACTCCTTAGGTTTTTCTCTTCTTGATCGTGCAACTATTCACTTACCACGATGAGCTTTATTGCATGTCGACAGACACTGCAACCGAAGCAACCGGAGCCGCTTGAGCGACGGCGACAGCCGGCCCAAACTCAACCGCAGCATGAGCACCATCGATGATCCTTAGCTATGAAGTATGACAACCATACCCATACGCCGCCGAGAATCAGGTACTATTATCCAACGCCGGCGCGCACGTTCACTTTCTTAGCATAAGCACCGCACCTTTGAATTTCTTCAGGACATCATTCAATTTTTCATAAGACGCGTTATTCTGTGTGCCCTTGTAGGGCCATACTTCTGGCAGTGAACATGTTACATGTGCTAAATTACATACCAGTGCACATATAGTTAATATGCTTTAGTTTTGTCCTAAGTATTACTGTACTTCCTAGATATCAGTGCCTACTATTTTACTTCTTGCATGCTATATTTATGATAATGGTGTTGTTCTGATGCCACCTGTTGGTTCCATCAGACTGCTTCATGTTCTCTATGCTTAATTACACATCAACAAACTAGCATGTGGTTATGCTGCTTTTTTCCATTTTACCCCACATTTTTTGATGCTAGCTATCACATCACTGCTCCGAGCCTCTGTTCATTACTTTTGTGTGTGTTCTTGATCTTCCCAAGTTGCATGACTAATTTGATGCTTCTATTAATTATGGAGCTGCCAACCCCATCAAGCAAAATATTTGTTCTTTTGGGGCTAGCACCTTGAACAAGCATAAAAATAGAGGGAATCAGATATATTGTCGTGTATGCACACACCCTTATTTCATTAGTTTAGATGAACCATTCATGATCAATTAGAACCAGTGCATGCGATTAAAATTAAATTTACCTAAATAGAGGGTGCAGAATAAACTACAACAACTAGATTTGCAACCATGGGATGCTGACGATATCTTCAAAGAACATTGCAACAGTAGCGAGGCTTCACAGCAACATATGGTAAGCCATTGTGTTTTAGTACATGTGAAATGTAATGCGTGTGGGCTGCTTTCTTGGCTTGTTCCCTCAACCTATAATCCTACAGAATTACAAATAGTTCAGTTGTCTGCTTTGTTGTATTGCTTGATTCAAATGCTTGTTTGTTACTTGTTACGCTATACCTGAGCTGGCCAATATGTCAGCAGTGCCTGCTGTACTATTGTAAAGAAATGCATGCCTAGTTCATTTGAGTCCTTCACTTTTCCTCTGAACTTCATCACAAGACTGTCTTTGTAGTTTATATGAGGCCACACTTATAAGTGCTTTCTCAGATTATTTCAACTGCTTAGATGCCTTGGCAATTTAAATATAGCGGTGGTACACTCCCTTTCAACTAGGGATGTCAACTGGGTCCCATTTAATCCCGATTAAAGTCCAGTAGTGGTACGATAGTTCAAAAGAGTTTTTGCTTTTTGAGGAAAATGAACTAGGGAGCTAGCAAAAACTAAGGACTGGCGGATGTCGTTTATTTGCCACTTACATCCCTAGTTTCATCTTACCATTTTAAGCTCTTTTCGGATGATGCTTCTTCGAACCATTTAAATATAGCTTGCCATGCTCGGCAATAATTCATATGTCATTTACCATGTAAGCTTACTGCCTGGATCATGCGATAACCATCTCTTACTTATGTCCAGCGGAAACCTTTCAGGATGTTGTTCACACTAGGACACAATGTACAACCCCAGAATCTATTTGTGGAAGCAGTGCACCATCCATGTTACCAGATGGTAGCAGTTTATAGGCAACACCGCCGGAGAGCAGTCTGAGCACAGATATTATAGTTATTGAAGCTCTACTAGAGGCAGAAAGAGATGGTGTGGTTGCCATGTATGAGGTAATCTCGATCTTGAAGCTGGAAATCATGCAATTAGCTGCACGCATTATGCAAGCAACCCAAGAATTGGAGGAAGTAAGAATGTTGCATTTGAAGACGGAGGAGGTCCTGCTGCTTCTGCTATCTAAAGCCCAGGGTAATCCCAGTTATTCTTTAGATACTAGTTGAAATTGTCATTAGATTATTGTACTTGCATGTTGTGTCATGTCTCTGAATGGATTATGTTGTAACATGATACGTCTCCGTCGTATCTATAATTTTTTATTGTTCCATGCCAATATTCTACAACTTTCATATACTTTTGGCAACTTTTTATACTATTTTTGGGACTAACATATTGATCCAGTGCCCAGTGCCAGTTCCTGTTTGTTGCATGTTTTTTGTTTCGCAGAATACCCATATCAAACGGAGTCCAAACGGGATAAAAACTGACGGAGATTTTTTCTGGAATATATATGATTTTTGGGAAGAAAAATCCATGCGAGACGATGCCCGAGGGGGCCACGAGGCAGGGGGGCGCCCCAGGGGGGCAGGCGTGCCCCTGACCCTCGTAGCCACCCCGGAAGGTGGTTGATGCCCTTCTTTGGCCGCAAGAAAGCTAATATCCAGACAGAGATCGTGTTAAAATTTCAGCCCTGTCGGAGTTACGGATCTCTGAGAATATAAGTAACGGTGAAAGGGTAGAATTTGAGAACGCAGAAACAGAGAGAGACAGAGAGACAGATCCAATCTCGGAGGGGCTCTCGCCCCTCCCATGCCATGGAGGCCAAGGACTAGAGGGGAAACCCTTCTCCCATCTAGGGAGGAGGTCAAGGAAGAAGAAGACGAAGGGGCCCCCTCTCCCCTTCTCTTCCGGTGGCGCTGGAACGCTGCCGTGGCCATCATCATCATCACCGCGATGTACACCAACACCTCCGCCATCTTCACCAACATCTTCATCACCTTCCCCCATCTATCTATAGCGGTCCACTCTCCCGCAACCCGTTGTATCCTCTACTTGAACATGGTGCTTTATGCTTCATATTATTATCCAATGATGTGTTGCCATCCTATGATGTCTAAGTAGATTTTCGTTATCCTATCGGTGGTTGATGAATTGCTATGATTGATTTAATTTGCTTGTGGTTATGTTGCTGTCCTTTGGTTCCCATCATATGAGTGCACGCGTGGATCACACCCTAGGGTTAGTTGTATGTTGATAGGACTATGTATTGGAGGGCAAGAGTGACAGAAGCTTCAACCTAGAATAGAAATTGATGCGTACGGGATTGAAGGGGGACCAATATATCTTAATGCTATGGTTGGGTTTTACCTTAATGAACGTTAGTAGTTGCGGATGCTTGCTAATAGTTCCAATCATAAGTGCATAGAATTGCAAGTCAGGGATGACATGCTAGCAGTGGCCTCTCCCACATAATACTTGCTATCGGTCTAGTAAAGTAGTCAATTGCTTAAGGGGCAATTTCGCAACTCCTACCACCACTTTTCCAGACTCGCTATATTTACTTTATTACTTCTTTACTTACAACAACCCCTACTTTTTATTTATGTAATCTTTATTATCTTGCAAACCTATCCAACAACACCTACAAAGTACTCCTAGTTTCATACTTGTTCTAGGTAAAGCGAACATCAAGCGTGCGTAGAGTTGTATCGGTGGTCGATAGAACTTGAGGGAATATTTGTTCTGCCTTTAGCTCCTCGTTGGGTTCGACACTCCTACTTAGCGAAAACTATTACGATCCCCTATACTTGTGGGTTATCATAAGACCCCCTATGTTGTCCATGAGTTGTAATGATCCGAATTTTGTAGGTGAGGTAATCCTCAGTACTTGTATGATTGACATAAGGTGAACTGTTTTTCGTGTGAGCATATTGTATTGGATGAAATAACTGTTTGACTCAAAGTGTATCCAACCTACTGAATTCGAAGATCATGGCATTTCTAAATCATAATCATATATAAAGGTGGAATAAATCTTTGTTGTGGTTTTGAAGAAATAAATAGCAAAACATAGAATTATCTGTGGGTATTCGTAATCGAATAAAAATTGGATTTGGATTTAGTTGCAAGGGCCCAGGGCAAACGTGAATGCTAATTCTCCCAAGTTTTGAACGAAGCGGCTAAACACCCACTATCATTTGTGGGCTGCCCGAAGCAAGTGTTTGCGAGATGGAAATTACTGTCTACCCCTGATTTACACTGCTGTCGATAGGGGTTGACTAGTAACTTTAATCAGATGTGACACGACAGCCTCTGAGCCCATTCAGACACGATGGGCGCCAAACCTGGGCGGCAAAACACATTTGATTCAAGCTCGTCCGAAAGACATGTGTCTCTCCCTCCATTTCCCCATTCATCCACGGTGGGCGGCAAAGCAAACTCTCCTCGTCCGAAATCGATGTAGGCTAATATTTTAAATAGGGGAAGATGTGTAACTTCCCTCAGACATGACACAACCGCCCTACCTATCAGCCCCGTTCATATACCATGGGCGCCAACCGTGGGCGGCAAAACACCCTCTCCTCGCCCGAAATCGTTACCGGCAAATATTTGGGAGATGTGAGATTACCGTCCTATCCCCAACCGACGTGATGTCCGAAATTTTAAACGGGGGATAAGTTCATAACTTTCCCACATTTCAGACAAGCGTGTCCCAAAGTTTGAGATCCCCCCCTCCATTTCCCCATTCATACACCGTCGGCACCACGACAACCTCCCCACTACGGACAACCTCCTTCGTCCGCCACCCCATCCTCCACCTTGCCGGAGCCGCTACCCCTACCCCGTCGTCCACTGCAAGAGATGGACGTCTCTCATCCACGGCGTCGGACCAGGATCCTTTCATCGTGTCATCTCTCTTCATCGGCGCCGTCGTCCACCTTGCCGTTGCCGCTCCTGCGACCACCTCGTCCACGACAACAGGATTTATCCCCCGACCCAGCCGTCTGCCATCTAAAGTCTTCTTCCCCGTCGCCGGCAGCCATTGCACCCACAGCACCCTCAATGAATCAGCAGGGGCCTACACGGCTTCGCAAGAGAGGTGGTACTTTTCCATATGTGCTTAAGTTATTGATCTCACCCGAAAAATAGATCGTAAATTGTTTACTGTACTTTTCTTGTCCGTACCAAATCGTAGTGGCTAGTTGAAAGCAAACATTGGTTGCGAAGTAGCTTTGTCCAATTTGCACCTTCAGATCCGCCATGGAACAGTCACTTTACTCATAAAGCTTATGGTTTCCCCCCTTTGTATTCACTACTGTCGGTGTTCTGGGAACGGGGGTCCCCAGACTTGCCTGCCTGCGGCCCACGGCGTGGCTCCCCCAACGGTCTTGTACGGCCCATCTTCACCAGCAAACACTCAAGACCCTCGCGAGGGGCCAAGCCTCGCAAGGCGGACGACGCAAGACCTCCTTAGGGGTGGCCTCACCAGTCTGGCTCGCGAGGGGCGGAGAGATCAAGGCAAGGGACACCTTGCGAGGTTTGCGTGATGCAAGCCATGACGACTAGAGCCAGGCAGGCACCAGCGCGCGTAGTGTCCTCATTTCCTCTTTGGTGCTAAAAAGGCAAGCGCAGGCGAGGAGTCCCAAGGCATCAGACAAAGGTTTCCATATCGGTGCAACAAGACCAAGACCAGCAGGACAGCAGGACAGAGGTCACCGTGGAGCCCAAGACGGCGTCACCACCAGAGCCATTGGCAGGCGAAGACTACTTTTGTCAGGATAACTTGTACTAGTTGTCCCCTTTGAATTTGGCCGTTGTGGGATCCCTTCCCGCTTAGTATTTGGGAATAGGACCCGGGCCTCTATAAATAGGTCTATCCACCGCCATAGCGGGGACATCTGAACCACACAAGTTGGCCAAGCACAAGAACACCTCTCCTCAGGAGGCTGTTCTTCCCTTGTAACTGTTCATCCTCAGCCCAAGAGGCAATCCACCACACCACACTGGAGTAGGTTATTACACCACAACGGTGCCCCGAACCAGTATAAATCTTGTGTCTCTCGTTTTTTGGGTTCGTCGAGCTAGGCCGTGAGATCATACAGAGTGTGCGAGCTAGAGAGGATGAGAGACCTTTGTGAGCACCCCAGTGTTCGAACCTCAAGGGTTTTGCCAGAACCCGTAATCCGACATTTGGCGCGCTAGGTAGGGATGCGCTTAAGCTTTATCCTTCATCATTCCGCACTTCACCACTCCACCAAATTGATGGCCGATGCTCTAAGCGATGGGCCACCCTCGCCGCCCGCGTCGCTCAGACAGGCCCTGTCGGTGGGCCTCTGATGTCTACTACACAACCTTCTTCTTGTAGACATTGTTGGGCCTCCAAGTGCAGAGGTTTGTAGGACAATAGCAAATTTCCCTCAAGTGGATGACCTAAGGTTTATCAATCCGTGGGAGGCGTAGGATGAAGATGGTCTCTCTCAAGCAACCCTGCAACCAAATAACAAAGAGTCTCTTGTGTCCGCAACACACCCAATACAATGGTAAATTGTATAGGTGCACTAGTTTGGCGAAGAGATGGTGATACAAGTGCAATATGGATGGTAGATATAGGTTTTTATAATCTAAAAATATAAAAACGGCAAGGTAACTAATGATAAAAGTGAGCACAAACGGTATTGCAATGCGTTGAAACAAGGCCAAGAGTTCATACTTTCACTAGTGCAAGTTGCCTCAACAATAATAACATAATTGGATCATATAACTATCCCTCAACATGCAACAAAGAGTCACTCCAAAGTGACTAATAGCAGAGAACAAACAAAGAGATTATGGTAGGGTACGAAACCACCTCAAAGTTATCCTTTCTGATCAATTTATTCAAGAGTCTGTAGTAAAATAACACGAAGCTATTCTTTCCGTTCAATCTATCATAGAGTTCATACTAGAATAACACCTTAAGACACAAATCAACCAAGACGCTAATGTCACCTAGATACTCCAATGTCACCTCAAGTATCTGTGGGTATGATTATACGATACGCATCACACAATCTCAGATTCATCTATTCAACCAACACAAAGCACCTCAAAGAGTGCCCCAAAGTTTCTACCAGAGAGTCAACACGAAAACGTGTGGCAACCCCTATGCATATGTCCATGGGCAGAACCCGCAAGTTGATCACCAAAACATACATCAAGTGGATCAATAGAATACCCCATTGTCACCACGGGTATCCCACGCAAGACATACATCAAGAGTTCTCAAATCCTTAAAGACTCAATCCGATAAGATAACTTCAAAGGGAAAACTCAATCCATTACAAGAGAGTAGAGGGGGAGAAAACATCATAAGATCCAACTATAATAGCAAAGCTCGCGATACATCAAGATCGTACCACCTCAAGAACACGAGAGAGAGAGAGAGAGATCAAACACATAGCTACTCGTACATACCCTCAACCCCGAGGGAGAACTACTTCCTCCTCGTCATGGATAGCGCCAGGATGATGAAGATGGCCACCGGTGAGGGGTTCCCCCCTCCGGCAGGTTGCGGAACGGGTCTAGATTGGTTTTCGGTGGCTAGGGAGGCTTCTGGCGGTGGAACTCCCGATCTATTCTGCTCCTCAAAGTTTTTAGGGTGTATGGGTATATATAGGAGGAAGAAGTACATCTGTGGATCTCTGGCTGTCCACAAGGTAGGGAGCGCGCCCAGGGGGTGGGAGCGCCCCCCATCCTCGCGGGCAGCCCGGGACTCTCCTGGTCCATCTCCGATACTCCATGGGCTTCTTCTAGTCCAAAAATAAGTTCCGTGAAGTTTCAGGTCAATTGGACTCCGTTTGATTTTCCTTTTCTACGATACTCTAAAACAAGGAAAAAACAGAAACTGGCACTGGGCTCAAGGTTAATATGTTAGTCCCAAAAATCATATAAAATAGCATATAAATGCATATAAAACATCCAAGGTTGATAATATAATAGCATGGAACAATTAAAAATTATAGATACATTGGAGACGTATCAGCATCCCCAAGCTTAATTCCTGCTCGTCCTCGAGTAGGTAAATGATTAAAACCGAATTTTTCATGTGGAATGTGTAGCACCCACGATGCGGCTATATCTCCCACGTGTCGGAGCACGACTTAGAGGCATAACCGCATAGTAGGCATGTCGCAAGAGGGGTAATCTTTCCACATCCCATGTACTGAATAAGATAGAGATACAGAGTTGGCTTACAATCGCCACTTCACACAATACATAAATATAGCATTACAACATCCAGAATACAATCACGGTCCGACTACAGAACCAAAATCAAAGAAGACCACCCCTAATGATAGATCCCTGATCGCCCCGACTGGGCTCCACTACTGATCAACTGAAACGAAACAACACAATGAACAAGATCTTCATCGAGCTCCTCCTTGAGCTCGGTTGCGTCACCTGCACGGTTTCATCGGCACCTGCAAACTGGTTTTGGAAGTAATCTGTGAGTCATGGGGACTCAGCAATCTCACACCCTCGCGATCAAGACTATTTAAGCTTATGGGTAGGTAAAAGGTATGTGAGGTGGAGCTGCAGCAAGCACTAGCATATACGGTGGCTAACTTACGCAAATGAGAGCGAGAAGAGAAGCAAGGCACGGTCGTGAACTAGAAGTGATCAAGAAGTGATCCTTAAACTACTTACGTTCAAGCATAACTCCAACACCGTGTTCACTTCCCGGACTCCGCCGAGAAGAGACCATCACGGCTACACACGCGGTTGATGCATTTTAATTAAGTTAAGGGTCAAGTTCTCTACAACCGGACATTAACAAATTCCCATCTGCCCATAACCGCGGGCACGGCTTTCGAAAGTTCAAAACCCTGCAGGGGTGTCCCAACTTAGCCCATCACAAGCTCTCACGGTCAACGGAGGATATTCCTTCTCCCAGGAAGACCCGATCAGGCTCGGAATCCCGGTTACAAGACATTTCGACAATGGTAAAACAAGACCAGCAAAGCCGCCCGATGTGCCGACAAATCCCGATAGGAGTCGCACGTATCTCGTTCTCAGGGCACACCGGATAGGTCAAGCTACAAGTAAAACCAACCCTCGAGTTGCCCCGAGGTGGCCCCGCAGGCTGCCCGTTTCGGACCAACACTCAGAGGAGCACTGGCCCGGGGGGGGGGGGGTTAAAATAAAGATGACCCTTGAGTCTACAGAACCCAAGGGGAAAAGGCTTAGGTGGCAAATGGTAAAACCAAGGTTGGGCCTTGTTGGAGGAGTTTTATTCAAGGCGAACTGTCAAGGGGTTCCCATTATAACCCAACTGCATAAGGAACGCAACATCAAGGAACATAACACCGTTATGACGGAAACTAGGGCGCCAAGAGTGGAACAAAACACCAGGCATAAGGACGAGCCTTCCACCCATTACCTAGTATATAGATGCATTAATTAAATAAGGGATATTGTTATATCCCAACAATAATCATGTTCCAACAAGGAACAAACTCCATCTTCACCTGCAACTAGCAACGTTATAAGAGGGGCTGAGCAAAGCGGTAACATAGCCAAACAATAGTTTGCTAGGAAAGGTGGGTTAGAGGTTTGACATGGCAATATGGGAGACATGATATAGCAAGTGGTAGGTATCGTGGCATAGCAATAGAGCGAGCAACTAGCAAGCAAAGATAGAAGTGATTTCGAGGGTATGGTCATCTTGCATGAAATCTCGCAATGAAGAAGAACGAGTCCATGAGGAAGACAAACGGACGTAGTTGAACGGATCCTCACAAACGCGACGTTAACTGAACTAACCTGAAGAAGCAACACCAGAAAGAAGCAAACAACATAGTAAAACAACCACCACATAAACATGGAATGATGCACAACCAAGTATGATGCATGTCCGGTTTAATGAGGGCTTGGCATGGCAAAATGCACAAGCAATTCTACAAATTAAGTGGAGCTCAATATGCAACGAGTTGCATATTGACGAAACACCAAAACAAGTTATTAGTTCGATCTCATTTATGTACTCAACAATATTAAATGCTGGTTAGCATGGCAAGGGGTGAAGCAAAATAAATCTACCTATCTAGGCAAGTTTAAATGAGGCCGGGAATATAAGACAACCATTCCGGTAAATCCTCATGTGCATTAGTAAGTTAATGGAACAACAATTTAAACATTCTTGAAGTTGTTATCATGATGTGGATGACATGCACATTTTATGCAATATTTATGAAAATGTTGATAAGAGCATATTAAGAAGCTTTTGTCATCATGGCAGAAATGAAAGGGGTGCCACGACGACGATAACGAAATGGTACCACGACAATGTTCCGGTTCCGACAACTCATTGAGACATCGGTGCAAAAGAAAGTAACGGGAGCGTGTCATGCGATGAACGGTGGGGTGCTCCCGGTAACCGGGTTCCCGTGGGATTAGTGGCATGGAAATGAGTGACAATACGGACACGGTGCAGACAAAGGGTGCATCTCGTACAACACAAGCATTCGTTCTCGGACGCCGTCTCGGGGTTATACCTTCGAAGCATGCAAACGAGATGGTTCGGGTTCGGTGAAAAGTAGAGGAAGTAGACGTTCACGGCCGTCGTGGAAGTAGCGGTTCACGTTTCGTTTTCAGAGAGGTACTTAACGAATCCAATGTCTTCGGGGCGACGGTAGTTGTACACGGTTCATAGTCGTTCATAGTCATGGTGAGGAACTTGACGAAACCCAAGGCGACGGTAGTTGTACACGGTCCACGAGTCGTCGATCGTTTGGAGTCCGACTTGCGGGTCTTGCCGACATGAAGGGGTACTTGGCGTTTTTGTGTAGCCGAACTTGAGGGCACCGACATCGTGGTACTTGGCGTCCATGGGTACTTGACAAAGATGAAACGGAACGTGACGATTGTAGTGGTACATGGCGTCCAGGGTCTTCGCGGGTCATTATGTACTTTGGCGTTCGGAGCGGTGGTCGTTCGTGTGCCGTAAGTCGTGGTACTTGCCGAACTTGGTGAATCCAAGTGTCTCGGTGGCGGCCATGGTACTCCATGATTTGGAGGGTCTTGACAACCACAACAGGGGCCAACGGTTGTGCACGGCGGCAACGAGAGCTTCAGTGGCATGCAGCGCACGGCGGCGATGCTCGGGGTCCATGGAGGGGCACAGAGGCAAGCAGGCAATGAGGCAGGGGCGACGTAGGAGGAAGCAGGGGTGCCGGACGCGCGTGGAGAGGCTCGAGGTCGCGTTCCTGGCGCTCTACAAGGACGACGCGAATGGAAGAGGAGCCCCGCGGGGGAGCTAATGGAGGGGAGCAGAGGAGGTCGCAGCGGCGGCCTGGACTCGGGCAGGAGCGGCAGAGCGGAGCAGAGCAGCAGCGCTCGTGCTCAGTGGCGGGGCAGCGACTTCGCGGTGTAGATGGAAGCAGAGGGCAACGCGAGGCAGGGGCGTCAGAGTTGGCTTCCAGTGGCGGCTTGGGAGGCCCGGCGCGGCGGAGGGAATGGCCACGGTGGGCGCTGGTCGTCGGCAGGGGATGCAGCGGCTGCAGGAAGCGGGTAGTGGCCATGACGCTCGGGAAGGCGCGGGAAGGAGAAGGGAGGAGGCTGCTAAGAGCGACTGGTGCAAGGGAGAGGATGAGAGGATGGCGCTGGGAGGAAGAGAGATGGGAATCGGGTGCGGGGCACTGCTCCCTCTCTCTGGCGATGCGTGAAGGTGTGCAAGGCGGCGGGAGGAGGAACGAGGAGGAGGGGTCGAGGGGAGATGAGGATCGGGGCCTAGGGTGCGGTCGGGCTAGGGTTAGGATGGGAGATGTGCTTAGAGGCCGGCTAGGTTTAGGTGCAGCTGGGCCTAAATGGCCTGCTGGGCTCCCTTCTCTCCCTTATTTCCTTTTAAAAAAATTCCTGCCTATTAAATAAACAGCCAACAAAAGGGAAAGGCCAGGGATATTTGGTAAGAAATAGAAAGAAGTAAGTATACATATGGACTCCTGGAATTAAGGACCATTTTATAAAATTGGTTTTGGCATTTTTTAGAGGTAGAAAAATAAAACAAGTTTGAATAAAATTCAAACTTGAGGCATTTTTGAACCTAACCAAAACAACTCCCAAAAGGCTAAATCTTGACAGAGAGGTATAAGGCATCGTGCATGATTCATTGACAAAGATTGAACATTAATGGAGAAGGGAGAAATGACACTTGCATCGAGGAAGGAATAAGAAGTAATGGGGAGGTGATGATGCATGGGTCAAATGCATAGCCAAACAACATTACAAACATAATGCAAGCACAACGAGATGAATACCACAATGCACATGATGAATGCAAAATGACAAGAGGCACAAATGCAATGTGACAAAGGTTAGCATGTCAAAGCAATATAACCAAAAATGACCATGATGCAAGAAACAAAATATGACAATGGCACCATCAAGATCATGGCAACAAACAATTGGAACGCCCAACCTCGACGAAATAAAAGGAAGGTAACTAGAGCATCGGTCTCGGGGCGTCACAGAATGCTACCTAACATATTTATCCATGTAGTTGTCTTTATTGTGGCAAGAATATTCAGATCCATAAGATTCAAGACAAAAGTTTAATATTGACATAAAAACAATAATACTTCAAGCATACTAACAAAGAAATCATGTCTTCTCAAAATAACATGGCCAAAGAAAGATATCCTACAAAATCATATAGTCTAGCTATGCTCTATCTTCACCACACAAAATATTTAAATCATGCACAACCCCGATGACAAGCCAAGCAATTGTTTCATACTTTTGGTGTTCCCAAACTTTTTCAATCTTCATGCAGTACATGAGTGTGAGCCATGGACATAGCACTATAGGTGGAGAATGGTGGTTGTGGAGAAGACAAAAAGGGAGAAGATAGTCTCACATCAACTAGGCGTATCAACAGGCTATGGAGATGCCCATCAATAGATATCAATGTGAGTCAGTAGGGATTGCCATGCAATAGATGCACTAGAGCTATAAGTGTATGAAAGCTCAACAAAAGAAACTAGTGGGTGTGCATCCAACTTGCTTTCTCATGAAGACCTAGGGCAATTTTGAGGAATCCCATCATTGGAATATACAAGCCAAGTTCTATAATGTAAAATTCCCACTAGTATATGAAAGTGACAACATAGGAGACTCTTTATCATGAAGATCATGGTGCTACTTTGAAGCACAAGTGTGGTAAAAGGATAGTAGCATTGCCCCTTTTTATTTTCTTTTTTATTTGGGCTTTTTTGGCCTTTCCTTTTTTTATTTGGCCTTTCTTTTTTGGGGACAATGCTCTATGAATGATGATCATCACACTTCTATTTATTTACAACTCGATACGAGAACAAAGTATGACTCTATATGAATGCCTCCGGCGGTATACTGGGATAGCAATGATGCATGAATGACTTATATGAAAGAATTATGAACGGTGGCTTTGCCACAACTAAAATGTCAACTACATGATCATGCGAAGCAATATGATAATGATGGAGCGTGTCATAGTAAACGGAACGGTGGAAAGTTGCTTGGCAATATATCTCGGAATGGCTATGGAAATGCCATGATAGGTAGGTATGGTGGCTGTTTTGAGGAAGGTATATGGTGGGTTTATGATACCAGCAAAAGGTGCGCGGTATTAGAGTGGTTAGCAATGGTGGAAGGGTGAGAGTGTGTATAATCCATGGACTCAACATTAGTCATAAAGAACTCACATACTTATTGCAAAAATCTATTAGTTATCGAAACAAAGTACTACACGCATGCTCCTAGGGGGATAGATTGGTAGGAAAAGACCATCGCTCGTCCTAGACCGCCACTCATAAGGAAGACAATCAATAAACAAATCATGCTCCGACTTCGTCACATAATGGTTCACCATACGTGCATGCTACGGGAATTACAAACTTCAACACAAGTATTTCTCGAATTCACAACTACTCAACTGGCATGACTTTAATATCATTGTCGGTGTCAAAATGGCGAATCTCGGGTAGGGGGTCCCGAACTGTGCGTCTAAGGCAGATGGTAATAGGAGGCAGGGGACACGATGTTTTACCCAGGTTCGGGCCCTCTTGATGGAGGTAAAACCCTACGTCCTGCTTGATTTATTCTTGATGATATGGCTAGTACAAGAGTTGATCCACCACGAGATCGGAGAGGCTATACCCTAGAAGCTAGCCTATGGTATGATTGTATGTTGTCCTACGGACTAAAACCCTCTGGTTTATATAGACACCGGAGGGGGCTAGGGTTACACAAGGTCGGTTACAAAGGAGGAGATATACATATCCGTATTGCCTAGCTTGCCTTCCACGCCAAGTAGAGTCCTATCCGGACACGGGACGAAGTCTTCAATCTTGTATCTTCATAGTCCAACAGTCCGGAAAAGGATATAATCTGGCTGTCCGGATCTCCCCTAATCCAAGACTCCCTCAATAGCCCCTGAACCAGGCTTCAATGACGATGAGTCCGGCGCGCAGTGTTGTCTTCGGCATTGCAAGGCGGGTTCCTCCTCCGAATACACCACGAAAAAATTTGAATACAAGGATAGTGTCCGACCCTGCAAAATAAGTTCCACATACCACCGTAGAGAGAATAATATTTCCACAAATCTAATCCACCGATAAGTTTTGGCAACATGACATTATGCCATGGCCCGGTGATTATTCAAACGTTTCCTTTAACTAGCCCCGCACATAACGCGAGGCAGTTTCTTGACACGTCTTGTCAAAGCAGAGATCGTGTCCCCCTTATTATGTGATTCTCATCAATACGGGTGTGGGTAACCCAACTGCGCCATCAATTACGGCGCTTGGAGGATAAACGAGTTTTACCATGCTAGTGGGGGCGCATAGTTTCGACCGCCCTTATAAAGGGAAAAGGTTTATCCTTTTTCTACCCACGCCTTCTTCCTCCTTGCTCATCCATTCTCGCACACTCGAGCTCCAACACCCAAGTCCACATCCTTCCCCTCAACCTTCTCCAAACATGTCCGGAGCGGGAGGCAAATGGATGGCTTCCTCCGTTACGAAGGGACACATCAAGAAGCTGCGCAGAGCCGGATACTTAGCCGCGAATATCACGCATCGGCTGCCCGCTGCGGGGCAGATTGTTCCTTCCCCGGAACCTCACGAGAGGGTAGTTTTCCTCCACCACTTCCTCCCCGGACTGGGGTTTCCCCTCCATCCATTCGTCCGTGGTCTTATGTTCTACTACGGGCTGGACTTTCATGATCTAGCCCCGAACTTCATCCTCAGCATTTCGGCGTTCATCGTTGTGTGTGAGGCTTTCCTCCGCATCCGGCCTCACTTTGGCCTGTGGCTGAAGACCTTCAATATCAAGCCGAAGGTGGTGGGAGGCCAACAAGCAGAATGCGGCAGAGCCATGGTGGGCAATATGCCCAATGTTATATGGCTTGAAGGCTCCTTCGTGGAGACCATAAAGGGGTGGCAATCGGCGTGGTTCTACATCACCGAGCCGCGCGACACCAACTGGGCAGCGGCCCCGAGTTTTGATCTGGAATCCCCACGTAGCTCACCTCCTGGAAAGAGAAGGGCCTATCCTGGGGTTCATCGGTGGAGCTGGACAGACTCCAGATATGTATCCGGAATATGGCAAGCAAGAAGCTCAAGCTTGTCAACATAGTCCAGGCCATGCTCATCGGCTGGATCCTCCCGTGTCAACAACGGGATTTCAACTTGTGGGAGTTCGACTCGGCCCAGCACCAGACTCTGAGCGAGCTCTTCGACACGACGCACAAGGACGTCTGGAGGGTGCTATTCAAGGGTGTCGTGGTCCCTCCCTCTCTCACCGAGGACCACGGGCTAAGCGCGAAGCGCCTAGCACATTCGGTGAGTTCTATACATCTGGTAGGATATTGATTTCCCCTAGCTTAATCATGTGCGGGGTCTGAGCTCCATGCCTTTGACAGGACTGGGTGGAGACATTGGGGCAGATTAACTGCCCAGCCCCTCTGCCCGAAGACACTGCGGACGCTCTCCTGACAGAGATGCTGACTCGAGCTCCTTACAAGGTGCCGGAGAAGACCAAGAAGGCCAAGGGAACCCGAAAGAGTTCCCGACGCCAGGTGTTATCGGACTCATCATCCGATAACTCTGCGACGCACTCCTCCCCCGAAGACGAGGAGGAAGATGAAGATTCTCCCCCTTTAGTCGGGGTGACAAGAAAAGGAAGGCCGCCCCGACCGGGGGGCCGAAGAGTCCAAGAAGGGGAGAACCCTCCTTCCGGACTACTCCACCACCGCCGCCGAAGGCGAAGACGAGTGGCTGCTCAAGGCCATGCCCCTGGCGAAGTCGTAAGTATTCAGATACTAGAGTAACTCATAGCATACCTTCGTCGCACTGGTTCCCCTAACGCCGAATATGGTTATGCAGACCGCCCCAAGCCCGTATCGACGTATCTTCGTCAGGCGGCTCCTTGGACTCGTCGGATATGGACAGCGATTCACTTCCGACTGCCACCTCCCCGTGCCCTACGGACAATGCCGAGGTATTGTCTCAAGAGGAACCGGGTCGAGGGGAGACATTCCCGGAGGCGCCTCAAGGCGACCTTCCGGACTCCAGGAGCAGAGGGAGTAAGGCTCTCGAGGGCTCCGAGTTCGGCCCTCAGCCGAACACCGTGCCAGAACCCCCAGTGGTTCTGGACTAGGGCAGGCGGCCTCCTTCCAAAAGGGGCAAGACGCCTATGCCGGTGTCCTCTGTCCATCCAGAGGCACCGGACAATCTGCTGGGAGCACTTCGCAGCGCTTCCATCGACGAAGAGCACCGCACTATTATGAGTGCGGTGATCCAGAAGGTTCAGTCCGCCAAGAGCGGACTGACTGAAGCCTGTGCCAGCCTTCTAACAGGCTTTGAGGTAAGTATTTGAAATATAGGAAAAATATTACCGCATAGATAGTAGCCCCTGAAGCTCTATTTGGTGTTCAAAAAAGAAAAGTCGAATAGAGGATCAACTAATATCTGCAGGAGTCTAATATAAGTATGTCTATATGCGTATGTAGGCTTCGCTGCTGACCTCTATCGCACTGACTGTGGAGGTCGCCGTACTGAAGCAGGACCTCGAAGGGTCCAAGGAAGAGCTCAGCCTTGCCAAGAGGCAACTCGAGGAGAACAAAGGTAAGTAGTACCTAGTCTATGGATATATATAAAAAGAATGTGATTGCAAAATGACAGGATCATCATAAATTTGCCAGGGGCCACGACCGAGGTGGCGACCCTGAAGCAAGCGCTATCCGAGGCCGAAAACAAAGTGGCCAAGGAGCGCACCGAGCGGGAAAGGCAGGAGGCACGGGTGGGTGAGGTGCAGCAAGAGCTCCACGCTCTCGTGATGAAGCACGAGGCGTTGGAGCTTGACTTGAAGACGCGAGAGTCCGAGCTTGCCACGGCCCTCGAGAGCGCAAAGAATGCCAAGGCTGGGGCCCAAAAGGCCGTCCAGGAGATTGATGCGATGAATAAGATAGCGGCGGGTAAGGCATTCAATATGCAAAGCAAGCATGTGAAAGTAAATTACTTGTTACTTACCCGAGTCCGGAGCTCTCCAGGAGCATTCGCAGATTTGCCCCGCAGCGTGTCGGATGCCGCACAGTTTTACCAGGCCGAGGAGGGAAGCTCAATGGAGAAGCTGTTCTGGTCTCAGTATACTGGGACCGAACACCCGATGCCTCTGAGCGACCAGCTGAAGCAACTGGTCGAGCTACACAAGGCGGCCGAACAGGCCATGAAGGGCTTTATAGTCCGGATGTGGCCTGGCGACGCCCTTCCCAACAGCTACTTCGGCCTGGTGAGGCGGCTTGTGGATGCCTGCCCACGGCTGGAAGTCATCAAGCGGTTCGTCTGCATCGAAGGTGCACGCCGGGCTTTCGCCCGTGCGAAGGTGCACTGGGCTAAGATGGACGCCGTGAAGCTGGTGAAGGAGGGGCCGTCGCAGGGCAAGGAGCATCGCCACCCCGAGATGTACTATGAGGGTGTCCTGAAGGGTGCCCGTCTTGTAGCGGGCGAGTGTGCAAAAGATGTAATATTTGAATGAACTTGCTCATGTAATCCTATATTATGAAAACTTGTTCATATGCGCTATGCAACGCTTGTCTGAATTTAAAATATTACCTTCTGTTCGGCTGTTTATCAAATCTGAGAGATGGCTAGTCGTCGGCTTCTGCCCCCACGCCACGTGTGCTGGGGTGTTTGGGATAAACCTGAGCACTCTTGTTCCCATTTTTGGGTCCTTCGAGGGAGGTGCTCAGCACAACAAACAAGGCAATCGGACTATAATGCGTTATCACTCTCACTTAGCCATATAATTCTATAATTTTAAATTTTGGTGAAGCCCCTAGTATTCGGAAGGCCGAATTCAGGGCGCGATACATGCCTTAAGCCGGACAAGGCCGACTCCTCGCTCTAAGCGGCATAACTCTTTAGGGACTTGAAACCTCTCGAACAGCGACCAGTCTCTCGCCTTATCATGATAGTCAGTTTTAGCTTTCTCTACAGAGGTGCTTAGCCCAGCAGAACCGGGGCACAATCGCAGTAGTTTTCCCAGTGCTACCTTAGCCGATATAGCGGAACGTAAGGTACCAAAACATGGGAGCCGGGCAAACCCAACTATTGACCCAAGACATGATTCGGAGCTGATGGATATAATGCTATAAGTTCGGGGTGCCGCACTGTCGAAAGTGTTCGGACTTCTCACGCCGTATTATGGGGTATGCTTAAGCCCATAGCGTATTGGCCATACCAGAGTGTCCGGGTGCTAGATGTCGTGAATGAACATATATATGTATATATATATATATATAAACGAAGAATGCAATAATAGTCTTAATGCTATGCATTGTTTATTCAAAAAGGTGCGTTAAAGCAGAATGATACAAGTAGTGCGAAAAGCAAAGAGTAGGACTATTTGACATGTCCCTTCCAAGGGTAAGCTGAGGAATAGTATTAAAGCAAATATTTCACTCGTTATCGCAATCCACCTGGGAGTTCCATGGTGTGACGTAGCTTTCTGCCTCCTTGGTTGCTGCATCATGTGTTCGGAAATCATGCTGCCGGACAGGGTTTCCAGAGATTAAAGTCCTGAAAGAGAAAAGTAACAAAGCGGGAAGCCCCTAGTGTGGTTTAAGCCGCGACTTGGAGCGTGCCGCAGTCGTGCCCCCCTCCCCGCCTGCGCCCATGGTATTTTTAATGCGTAATTGTGTACGCGTGGCACGGATTTTGCCGTTTGGCTGGGACCGGGGTGGGGGCCACATTGCTATGCGAGCTCGGAACGTGCCAGGCGGTCATGTTGCTGATTACTCCGGGCATGCTTGAAGGTGTCCGGGTCCTTAATCGCCGAACTAGTGGATTGCCTTAAGAGGCTGCTTTGCGCTTCTGCTGCGAGGGCCGCAGTCTGCTCCTCCATGCGGAGAGAGCGCTCTGTGTTTCCATTGACTGTGATGACCCCCCGAGGTCCTGGCATCTTGAGCTTGAGATATGCATAATGCGGTACCGCATTGAATTTCGCAAATGCGGTTTTCTCGACTAGTGCATGGTAGCCACCGCGGAACGAGACTATGTCGAAGATTAACTCTTCGCTTCGGAAGTTATCTGGAGATCCGAAGACCACTTCCAGTGTTACTGAGCCTGTGCAATGGGCCTCTACACCTGGTATGACGCCTTTAAAGGTCGTTTTAGTGGGTTTGATCCTTGAGGGGTCTATACCCATTTTTTGCACCGTGTCCTGATAAAGCAGGTTCAGGCTGCTGCCGCCATCCATTAGGACTCGAGTGTGGTGAAATCTGTCAATGATTGGGTGTAGGACCAGTGCGGCGAATCCGCCATGACGAATACTAGTGGGGTGGTCCCTGCGGTCGAAGGTGATCAGACAGGAGGACCATGGGTTGAACTTTGGGGCGACTGGCTCCAACGCATATACGTCCCTGAGCACACGCTTCCGCTCCCTCTTGGCGATATGGGTTTCATATATCATGTTCACCGTCCGCACTTGTGGGGGGAACCTCTTCTGTCCTCCGGTGTTCGGCTGCCGGGGCTCCTCCTCGTCATCGCTATGTGACCCCATATCTTTGTCTTCGGCATTTAACTTGCCGGCCTGCTTGAACACCCAACAATCCCTGTTGGTGTGGTTGGCTGGCTTGTCGGGGGTGACGTGTATTTGACACGAGCGATCGAGTATGCGGTCCAAACTGGACGGCCCGGAGTGCTTCTTTTGAATGGCTTTTTCCGCTGACCGGGTTTAGAGCCTTTGAATCCGGCATTGACTGTCGTATCCTCGGTGTTGTCGCTGTTAATGCGGCACTTATGTTTGTTGCGACGTGACCTGCCGTTGCCGTCCTTGGTATCCGAAGTACCATGGTTCTTTGATATGTTATTGCTGCGAGCCAACCAGCTGTGCTCTCCAGCACAGAAGTGGGTCATGAGTGTCGTGAGGGCTGCCATAGATTTCGGCTTTTCCTGGCCAAGGTGCCGGGCGAGCCATTCGTCGCGGATGTTGTGCTTGAAAGCTGCTAGGGCCTCTGCATCCGGACAGTCGATGATTTGATTTTTCTTTGTTAGGAACCGTGTCCAAAATTGCCTGGACGATTCCTCTGACTGCTGAATTATGTGGCTCAAGTCATCGGCATCTGGTGGTCGCACATAAGTGCCCTGAAAGTTGTCGAGGAATGCGGCTTCCAGATCTTCCCAACAGCCAATGGACTCTACTGGCAAGCTGTTGAGCCAATGCCGAGCAGGTCCTTTGAGTTTGAGTGGGAGGTATTTGATGGCATGTAGGTCATCACCGCGGGCCATGTGGATGTGCAGGAGGAAATCCTCGATCCATACCGCAGGATCTGTTGTGCCGTCATATGATTCTATATTTACGGGTTTGAAACCCTCTAGGATTTGATGATCCATTACTTCGTCTGTGAAGCATAATGGGTGTGCGACGCCTCTGTACTGGGCTATATCGCGACGCAGCTCAAATGAGTCCTGCCCGCTATGTTCGGCCCGACCGGACTTACTTTTACTGTATCCGGCGTGACGATTATCATCTCGCATAGTGGTGCGCCCTCGTGATCCGTAGATCGATCTTGCGTGTTTTGCTTTGTCCTCCAATACGTCTCGCAGGTCTGGCGTATTTCCCCATGCCTTTTTATTTGAATGGCATCGGGGTGCGGGCTGAGCATTTGGCTGGAATGCCTCTCTGTCGCGGCCACGAGGTGGCCGATCAGCTGCGTCATACACCGGGGATGGTGCTTCCTCCTCCAGTCGGGGTAGTAACCTGCACTTTGGGTAACTCTTGGAGGGGCGTTCGAGTTTATATTCCTCGGCCGCCAGGACTTCAGTCCATCTGTCAGCTAGCAAATCTTGATCAGCTTGAAGTTGCTGCTGCTTTTTCTTAAGGCTATTTGCCGTGGCTATAAGCCGGCGCTTGAAGCCCTCTTGTTCGACGGGATACTCAGGCACGACGAATTCCTCATCGTCGAGGCTTGCCTCGTCTTCGGAGGGAGGCATGTAATTATCATCCTCCGCCTCTCCATCTGCCGCTCTCTCTGGAGGGCCGGCTTCTCCATCCTCCTGCCCTAAATCTTGCTGGAGGGGATTGTTGCCGTCTTCGGCACTGTCCGGAGTGCTATTATCTCCTCTGCCGGTATCACCGCTTTTGCCTTGGCGGGACTTAGAGCGGCGCCGCTGACGCCGTCGCTTGGGTTGCTTCTTGGAGGGGGTCATCCTCCGTTGTCTCGTCGCCATTGCCTTCTTTGGGTGTGTCCACCATGTATATATCGCATGATGAGGTGGCTGTCCAGTGCCCTGTGGGCAGTGGTTCCTCTTCATCTCCCGCATCGTCGTCCATACCGTTGATGTCTTCGGAGTCGAAGTCGAGCATGTCGGTTAAGTCATCGACAGTGGCTACTAAGTGGGTGGTGGGTGGGCAGCGAATTTCTTCGTCATCCGCATCCCAATCCTGCCGGACGTAGTTCGGCCAGGACTCTCCTGACAAGGAGAGAGACCTTAATGAGTTCAGTATGTCGCCAAAGGGCGAGTGCTGAAAAATATCCGCGGAGGTAAACTCCATGATCGGCGCCCAATAGGATTCGATAGGAACGGGCGCAGGCGGTTCGGAATCCGTGGCCGGAGAAGGATCCGGCAGTTTAGCAACACGGCTCTCGTGAAGGGTAAGGTCGATATTCGACTTGATCGCCGCAGAGGATACGACCTCCGTGGCGGGGTCTATCCACCCGTCCATGGATGGCGCAACTGGCTCCGAATTGAGGGTCGAAGCGGCTGCCGGTGCGATTTCTCGAACACTGTCCGATGGTAGAGCTAAATCGTACTCATTGTGACCGCGTGGCGCACAAGGCAGGGGCTTGAATCCGTCGAAGATCAAGTCTCCGCAGATATCGGCCGTGTAGTTTAAGCTTCCAAACCTGACCTGGTGGCCAGGGGCGTAACTTTCGATCTGCTCCAGATGGCCAAGCGAGTTGGCCCGTAGTGCGAAGCCTCCGAACACAAAGATCTGTACGGGAAGAAAAGTCTCACCCTGGACTGCATTGCTATCGATGATCATAGGAGCCATCAAGCCTAACGGCGACGACACAGAGGAACTTTCAATGAAAGCACCAATGTCGGTGTCAAAACCGGCGGATCTTGGGTAGGGGGTCCCGAACTGTGCGTCTAAGGCAGATGGTAACAGGAGGCAGGGGACACGATGTTTTACCCAGGTTCGGGCCCTCTTGATGGAGGTAAAACCCTACGTCCTGCTTGATTTATTCTTGATGATATGGGTAGTACAACAGTTGATCTACCACGAGATCGGAGAGGCTAAACCCTACAAGCTAGCCTATGGTATGATTGTATGTTGTCCTATGGACTAAAACCCTCCGGTTTATATAGACACTGGAGGGGGCTAGGGTTACACAAGGTCGGTTACAAAGGAGGAGATATACATATCTGTATTGCCTAGCTTGCCTTCCACGCCAAGTAGAGTCCTATCCGGACACGGGATGAAGTCTTCAATCTTGTATCTTCATAGTCCAACAGTCCGGCAAAAGGATATAATCTGGCTGTCCGGATACCCCCTAATCCAGGACTCCCTCAATCACCATCTTCTTATCTCAAAACAATCATCAAGTATCAAACTTCTCATAGTATTCAATGCACTCTATATGAAAGTTTTTATTATACCCATCTTGGATGCCCATCATATTAGGACTAAATTCATAACCAAAGCAAACTACCATGCTGTTCTAAAGACTCTCAAAATAATATAAGTGAAGCACGAGAGTTCATCTATTTCTATAAAATAAAAGCACCACCGTGCTCTAAAAAGATATAAGTGAAGCACTAGAGCAAATGACAAATTACTCCGAAAGATATAAGTGAAGATCAATGAGTAGTCGAATAATTATGCAACTATGTGAATATTTAATAATTTCAGATGTTGGTATTTTATTCAAACAGAAAAACTAAATAAAATAAAATGACGCTCCAAGCAAAACACATATCATGTGGTCAATAAAAATATAGCTCCGACTAAAGTTACCGATGGAAGTAGACGAAAGAGGGGATGCCTTCCGGGGCATCCCCAAGCTTAGGCTCTTGGTTGTCCTTGAATATTGCCTTGGGGTGCCTTGGGCATCCCCAATCTTAGGCTCTTGCCACTCCTTGTTCCATAATCCATCAAATCTTTACCCAAAACTTGAAAACTTCACAACACAAAACTTAACAGAAAACTCGTAAGCTCCGTTAGCGAAAGAAAACAAAACACCACTTCAAGCTACTGTAATGAACTCATTATTTATTTATATTGGTGTTAAACCTACTATATTCCAACTTCTATATGGTTTATAAACTCTTTTACTAGTCATAGATTCATTAAAATAAGCAAACAACACACGAAAACAGAATCTGTCAAAAACAGAACAGTCTGTAGTAATCTGTAACTAACGCAAACTTATGTAACCGCAAAAATTCTAAAATAAATAGCTGGACGTGAAGAATTTATCTATTAATCATCTTCAAAAATAATTAACTAAATATCACTTTCCAAATAAAAATGGCAGCAATTCTCGTGAGCGCTAAAGTTTCTGTTTTTTACAGCATGATCGCAAAGACTTTCCCCAAGTCTTCCCAAAGGTTCTACTTGGCACAAACACTAATTAAAACATAAAAACTCAATCACAACAGAGGATATATAAATTATTTATTACTAAACAAGAGAAAAAAGCAAGGAACAAAAATAAAGTTGGGTTGCCTCCCAACAAGTGCTATCGTTTAACGCCCCTAGCTAGGCATGATGATTTCAATGATGCTCAAATAAAAGATAAGAATTGAAACATAAAGAGAGAATCGTGAAGAATATGACTAGCACATTTAAGTCTAACCCACTTCCTACGCATAGGGATTTTGTGAGCAAATAATTTATGGGAGCAATAATCAACTAGCATAGGGAGGCAAAACAAGCATAACTTTAAAACTTTAAGCACATAGAGAGGGAACTTGATATTATTGCAATTCCTATGAGCATATATTCCTCCCTCATAATGATTTTCAGTAGCATAATGAATGAATTCAACAATATAACCTGCACCTAAAGCATTCTTTTCATGATCTACAAGCATAGAAAATTTACTACTCTCTACATAAGCAAAATTCTTCTCATTTGGAATAATGGGAGTATCATAAGAAACTCGAATACTATAAATTGTGTCCACATTGAAAGAGTAATGTTTAGAAAAGGGTAATCATAATCATGACAAGTTTTATAAATATAATCATCACTACTTTTTATAGCATATGTATCATCACAATAATTATCATAAGTAGCAACTTTGTTCTCATCATAATCGATTGAAACCTCTTCCAAGATAGTGGAATCATTGCTAAATAAAGTCATGACCTCTCCAAATCCACTTTCATAATTATCGCAATAAGATTCAACATCCTCCAAAATAGTGGGATCATTACTTCCTAAAGTTGACACTCTTCCAAACCCACTTTCATCAATATAATCATCATAAGTAGGAGGCATGCTATCATCATAATAAATTTGCATATCAAAACTTGGGAGACTACAAATATCATCTTCATTAAACATAGCTTCCCCAAGCTTGGGACTAACATTAATTGCAGAAATATATTCTCAAAAACATCATCTTCATCAAACATAGCATCCCCAAGCTTGGGCCTTTTCATATCATAAGCATAATCACTTTCATCATTAATAGTGTGGATAGCACCAATAGTATAGCAATTATCATCATCACAAGGAGTAGTAGGAACAACATCATTTGGGAGAGATACCTTTTTACCTTTGCTTCTCTGTCTTTTCTTTTTCTTCTTCACATCATGTGTGGGTTCAACCCTCTTTTTGGAGCTCCTTATTAATGAGATTGGTTGAATAGAAGGCTCCTCCTCGTTATCTGATTCATCATAAGAAATAATAGGAGGATATTGGGAAGTCTATTCCCTTCCATTAGTATTCTCTTCATCTTCTATTTGTTTTCTTTTCTTTATGTAATTGGCAATGTAAGGATTTTCAATACAATTCACCGCACAATACATATAAATTTCTTCTAGATCAATATCGAGGAATTTCTCGAGGTTATATCCTGGGATAATCTTAGTTTGATGTTTAATTTCTTCATAACCCAAAAGCAAACTAAGTTCATTATAGTGTGCAAGGGAAATCAAGTCATCACAATTTTTGGACACAATTCGATCATGAAACAATTTGCATTTGATATTTAAATGACCATGTTCATTGCAAAGTTCACAAGTATGGCTAAGAAATTTTAAATTTTCAGCACTAATATTTAGCCTTTCTTGCAACCATTTAGTTTCTACATGCTTATGCCTCTTGCAATATATATCTTCCCTATTTGGTGTGTACTTGCAAACCCAATGCACTCCACAAAAATTGACATGTTTATAGGAGACATTTTCATCATAACTAGTGCAATCGTCATTAATACTATGGATATTCAAGGAGTTCATACTAACAACATTGCAATCATGCTCATCATCCAAAGATTTAGTGCCAAACATTTTAATGCATTCTTCTTGTAACACTTTGGCACAATTTTCCTTTCCATCATACTCATGAAAGATATTAAAAAGATGAAGTGTATGAGGCAAACTCAATTCCATATTTTTTTGTAGTTTTCTTTTATAAACTAAACTACTGCTAAAACAAGAAACAAAAAGATTTGATTGCAAGATCTAAAGATATACCTTCAAGCACTAACCTCCCCGGCAACGGCGCCAGAAAAGAGCTTGATGTCTACTACCCAACCCTTCTTCTTGTAGACGTTGTTGGGCCTCCAAGTGCAGAGGTTTGTAGGACAGTAGCAAATTTCCCTCAAGTGGATGACCTAAGGTTTATCAATCCGTGGGAGGCGTAGGATGAAGATGGTCTCTCTCAAGCAACCCTACAACCAAATAACAAAGAGCCTCTTGTGTCCCCAACACACCCAATAGAATGGTAAATTGTATAGGTGCACTAGTTCGGTGAAGAGATGGTGATACAAGTGCAATATGGATGGTAGATATAGGTTTTTTTAATCTGAAAATATAAAAATAGCAAGGTAACTAATGATAAAAGTGAGCACAAACGGTATCGCAATGCGTTGAAACAAGGCCTAGGGTACATACTTTCACTTGTGCAAGTTCCCTCAACAATAATAACATAATTGGATCATATAACTATCCCTCAACATGCAACAAAGAGTCACTCCAAAGTGATTAATAGCGGAGAACAAACAAAGAGATTATGGTAGGGTACGAAACCACCACAAAGTTATCCTTTCTGATCGATCTATTCAAGAGTCCGTAGTAAAATAACACGAAGCTATTCTTTCCGTTCAATCTATCATAGAGTTTGTACTAGAATAACACCTTAAGACACAAATCAACCAAAGCCCTAATGTCACCTAGATACTCTAATGCCACCTCAAGTATCCGTGGGTATGATTATACGATATGCATCACACAATCTCAGATTCATCTATTCAACCAACACAAAGGACCTCAAAGAGTGCCCCAAAGTTTCTACTGGAGAGTACCAACCCCTATGCATAGGTTCATGGGCGGAACCCACAAGTTGATCACCAAAACATACATCAAGTGGATCAATAGAATACCCCATTGTCACCACGGGTAACCCACACAGGACATACATCAAGTGTTCTCAAATCCTTAAGGACTCAATCCAATAAGATAACTTCAAAGGGAAAACTCAATCCATTACAAGAGAGTAGAGGGGGGAGAAAACATCATAAGATCCAACTATAATAGCAAAGCTCGCGATACATCAAGATCGTACCACCACAAGAACACGAGAGAGAGAGAGAGAGAGCGATCAAACACATAGCTACTGGTACATACCCTCAGCCCCGAGGGAGAACTACTCCCTCCTCATCATGGAGAGCGCCGAAATGATGAAGATGGCCATCGGTGAGGGGTTCCCCCTTCCGGCAGGGTGCCGGAATGGGTCTAGATTGGTTTTCGGTGGCTACGGAGGCTTCTGGCGGCGGAACTCTCGATCTATTCTACTCCTCGAAGTTTTTAGGGTATACGGGTATGTATAGGAGGAAGAAGTATGTCGGTGGATCTTCCGAGCTCTCCACGAGGCAGGGGGCGCGCCTAGGGGGGTGGGTGCGCCCCCACCCTCGTGGGCAGCCTGGGACTCTCCTGGTCCATCTCCGATACTCCGTGGGCTTCTTCTGGTCCAAAAATAAGTCCCGTGGAGTTTCAGTTCAATTGGACTCCGTTTGATTTTCCTTTTCTGCGATACTCTAAAACAAGGAAAAAATAGAAACTAGCACTGGGCTCTAGGTTAATAGGTTAGTCCCAAAAATCATATAAAATAGCATATAAATGCATATAAAACATCCAAGGTTGATAATATAATAGCATGGAACAATCAAAAATTATAGATACGTTGGAGACGTATCAACCTCCCCGTCCATCTCCGTCACCCACCGCCAACGCTGCCACCGGCCCTGGGAAAAACGAGCAGCAAGCCTCTTCGCTGCACCCCTCCGTGTGCCGTGACGGCCGCACCGCCACACTGTCGCTGACTCCGGCTGGCTCATCGTCCCACGCTCGTCGCGCCCCCACGGACGCGCAAGCTGCGCTGCTCATGGCACGCGAGCTCCAACGCTACCGCCCGGTCGACGACATCTATGAGGACTGGTTGGACCGCATCGCCGAGCTCGTCATCGCCGTGGGGGGCTCTCCTGCACCATCCCTCTCGCTGCCTCGCCCGCCCCCGGCTCCAGGCGATGTGGCTCATGGAGCGCCTCCGCCTCCTCCGCAACAAGATGGTGCCCTCGCACCGAGACGCACGACGCATGGAGCTCCCCCGCCTCCCCCATGTTAGGACGGCGTCCTCGCTCCAAGGTGTGTGGTCCCGCGGCGTGACCCACCGCGCCGCTTGCCCGCGCATGAGGAAAGAAGCTACCAAGAGGTTCCCCGACCGCAAAGAAATGCTACACCGCTCCTAGCACCGCCATGTCAGGATCGCTTGCTATGGCAGGGCCATGCGCCACTTGCCGTGGCGGCACAGGGACACCAAGATCAAGCTCCACCTCCGCGACGGGCCCGGGTGGCCATGGCAGGCTGCTGCGCCTTCACTCCTGAGCTGCATAGCGTCGTCTGGCCAAGCAAGTTCAAGCCAGATATGCCTCCTCATTACGACGGCACCCCCGACCCTGCGGAGTTCTTGCAGCTCTATGAGCTGAGCATCGAGGCGGCCAACGGCGACGAGAAGGTCATCGCGAACTGGTTTCCCATGGCGCTCAAAGACGGTGCTCGCTCATGGCTCCTAAACCTGCCTCCAGGCTCGATCTCCTCCTGGGATGAGATGCACGACCACTTCGTCACCAACTTCCAGGGCACGCGCGACCGCCCCCCGGCCGCGGGTGACCTACGCCGCATCAAGCAACTGCCGGGGGAGACCCTGCAGAAGTACATCCAGTGCTTCAATGGCGTGCGCATGAAGATCCCCAAGGTGACTGATGAGGCCATCATCTCAACGTTTTCTGACGGCGTCCGCGACATCAAGATGAAGGAATAGCTCGACATCCATGAGGAGTTGTGCACGACTTTGGAGCTGTTCAACATAGCAACCAAGTGTGCAAGAGCTGAGAAGGAGCTTCTCTCCCTCCTCGAGCGCCCCGCTGCAGATTCAGAGGAGAAGAAGGCCAAGGTCAAGGACGTGAAGCGCAAACGGGTGGTCGTGCTCACGCCAGAACTGGACACCAAGAGTGGCCGAGACGTTCTCGAGTCGTCCAAGGGCAACCGTACGTTCTGCGCCTTCCACAATGTGCGCACCCACAACACCAATGATTGTCAAGAACTCAGGGCCATTCGAGATGGACGCTTCGGTCGATGCCCCGAGCGTAATGACCGGGGCTATGGCCGAGGAGGTGGAGGATGTTGGGATGACTATGGGCCCCGCCAGGAGTGGGGCGACCAGCCTCGCAAGGATCATTGGTAGGACCAGCCTTGTGAGGGCGCCTGGATGGACCAGCCTCGCGAGGACCGTCCTCAGGACAACCCTGGTCTCCCACCGCTGCCGCCACCAAGGAGGAACGACGACCATCAACAGGACGAAGGGGTTGGGGGCTTCCAGGAGCCGTGCGCCATCGCCTGCATCTTACGTGGCGCTCAGGCCCCAGCATCCCATCACATCTTCAAGCAATTCTCTCGCGAGGTGAATGCAGCCCTCCCCAAGCTCGAGGCCACACGCCCGCTCAGATGGTCCAAGTACGCCATCACCTATAGCTCGGCGGACCAGCTCAAGTGCGGGGCAACCGCTGGCGTTCTCCCGATGCTCTGTTCACCCATCATCAGTAATGTCCATATCACCAAGACCCTCATCGATGGCGGCGCAGGGCTCAGTCTCCTGTCCGTTGAGACATTCGACAGCCTTGAAGTGCCATATGATCAGCTCCAGCCACCAGGCCTTTCTCAGGAGTGTTTGACGGCTCCAGCACCCCGATAGGGAAAGTTCGTCTCCCTGTCACCTTTGGCCAGCGTCACAACTACCACACCGAGCTCGTCGACTTCGACGTCGCCCACATCCGCCTACCGTACAATGCCATCCCCGTGCACCCGACCCTAGCCAAATTCATGGCGGTCACCCACCATGGCTACAACATCCTCAAGATGCTGGGAAGCGGCGGAATCATCACAGTCCCCTATGAAGAAAAGGACGCGGTGTGCTCCCTTGAGCGCGCCTTCCAAGCTACGTCAATCGAAGACCCTGACAGCGCTAGTGCGCAGTACCCTCCTGAGGCCAACCCCAAAAGGAAGAAGCAACTACTCCGCACTGGACCTCAAGAGAGTGGCACCTCCAGCGGCGCCACCTCAGGATCTACGCCCACGCCTGGGGCGCCTCCCTCCCTCGCATAGGGAGGCGCGCCCGGTGCCGTCCTTGAGCAGGGCTTGGGGGCTCTCTTCTGGAGGGCCTCAGACCTGGCCAACATCACGAGCGAGGCACTCGGGCACCACGTGGAGGCGTACTTCATGGCATGTTTCCGTCAGAAGGACACCGGGCGAGGAGCGCCCGGCTCTCAGGAGTTCATCACTAAGACCACTCAGGAGCTTCAGGAAGCAAGAGCAATACGCGACGACCGCCGCCCACCTGGCGCTACTCCCCACCCAGGCGAGGGTGGTGAGCTGCGCGTCTGCATCGACATCCCAGGGCTCAACAGGGCCGCATCTCAGGAGCGCTTCTGACCATCGCATGCGGGCCGGTGTGAGGGTCCGCCTCACAGCCTTGTTCGCATGCCGTTCGGCCTGCCGAGCATGGCTGCCGCCTTCCCGCGCAATGTGTGGAGCGTCCTGGCAGGTCAGGAGGCTAGGCATCACGCAATCCTGACAGAGATGGGGACGGTCCCCAGGAGGCCACCCGAGCCTCCAGAGGCTCCCGAGTCTCAGGGCCTCGATGGCTCATGAGGAGCGACTTCATCAGCGCGCGTCTTCAGCTACCCCAACACTCCTTCGACAACCAAACCAGGTGATATTTTTCCAAGTTCATTTAGCTAGGAGCGCCCCCTGGGTTGCATCATTCCCAGGCCGCGTGGGTCAGTCCCTGCGGCATGTATCCGCTTGCATCTTTAGTTCACTTTGCTGGGGGTGCCCCTCGGGCTACATCATCCCCAGGCCGCTCGGGGCCACCCAGTGGCATGTATCGTTCTCGCATCTACCTAAGCCAGTTTGCTTCTCATGCATAATCTATCTATGGTTATCACTTGCTTGATTTTCACCCACCATGGGAGCCGCGTGCCGATCGTATTTCTTCAGGATCCTTCGCATAAGAAGGCTAGGCACGGCGTCTGTGCTCGGGCCCATCCCTGCAATGTCGATAAATCCAACGGTGGAGCTCTGTCTGGCGGATCGGCCCCATTCACATCACCTCCTGGGGTCGTTGGTGCTTGGCCTTCTCGTGTGATAGCCTCAGGAAATTCATTCGGTGTAGGTTGTCTAACCATCTTGCAGGAACGCCATAGCCATAAAGAACCAAGACCAGGCGCAACCCGCCTTGAGGTAGGGCCTCGTGAGTCCCGCGCTGGCTCACGAGTGCCCAGACACACCTCGTCTAGCCCTGTCGTGCAACCACGTGTCAGGGCGGGGATGTACACGCTCTGGGGGCTCTCTGCAGTAGGGAGCCCCCTCCCACGTGCCAGTGGAAGCACCATGCTCCACGCTGGCAGTCAACACTGCCGAGGAGCGGCTATGCCCGTGCAAGTGCGGAAGCGCTATGCTCCGCGCTGGAGATAAACAACTGAGGGCAGCCTCGCGGCCGTATCAACCTCAAGGAGCCTCTGAGCTCGATGTCTGGCCCCATCGCAACACCTCCCCTCGGGGGAGTCGCGTGAGGGGGCTGGGCACGGGGGCTGCCCTTGGGTCACGCCCAAGCATACGCCACCCTGCCAGGTCCCTCAGACCTGGTCGTCGCACGCCCTCCCAAGAGGAGCCAAGGTATGAAGGTCGTTTGAAAATCATGGGGGACTCCAGAGCATCGCGACTCAGGAGCCTAACTAACCACGTAGCCCCTCATTCCTTGGTCCGTCCTGGTGATCCGGTCGGCTCAATGGCGGTTGAGGTATGCGCGGGGTCGGGCCCTGTCGACGTAGAACACTAGGCCTACTCCCGGATCTCCTTTCTATAGGTTGTTTGCGCGTTAAGGGGGACTCCTAAGCATCGCGACTCAGGAGCCTAACTGATCACGTAGCCCATCACTCCTTGGTCCGTCCTGGTGATCCGGACGACCCAATGGCGGCTGAGGTATGCGCGGGGCCGGGCCCTGCCAATGTAGAACGTAAAGCAAATGGAAAGGAAATTGCGGAATTTCAAAGCAAATATTACAAGACATATTGTTCCCCTAAAACCAAACACGAGTTTAACGCCTCCACGAGGCATGGTTCACATTGCATAAACTAAAACAGGAAAGGAGCCACCAGCAAGTTGTCCCGTCATCCCTGGGCACCGCCATCACCCACGAGGGATGCTTCTTCTCCAACGGCGTCGCCTCCACCTGTACCACCATCCGGAATTTCATGATCAGTAGCACCGCCGGCTGGGGACGCGGGAGCAAAGGCGCGGAACCTCTTCAGCTAGGCCTCCACCTGACCCTGCATAGCTGCAGCAGCGGCCTCACAATGCTCGTCTTTCACAGGCTCCAAGAGCTTGTCAAGGCGGGTGGCAGTATCGCAAAGATGAAGGTGGTTGAAGACGCGCGTCAGCGTGGCTGAGGAAAGAACGCAGGCTTCTTCCTCTGCCATGGGGACGATGCCGCTGACGACGTCCTCCAGTGCATCGACCAGATAAGGAAGCAGTTGGTTGGGGCCCTCGTAGTCGGCAGCCAGTGGCTCCTCCAAGCCCTTCTCATAGAGCGACTGCAGCACCGTCCGAGCCCTCTCCTCGAGGAGCTTGAAGGCCGTGCAGTCCTCAGGACAGAACTTCGCCTTGGCGTCAAGCTCGGCCTTCTCTGCCCGCAACTTCTGCTCCAGCTCCTCCAGTCGGCTGCGCTCCGTGGCTTGCGCCTTCGCCAACTATTCTAGCTCGACGTCCCGACCCCTGACGACGTCCTCTCAGGCCTTCATCTTCTCCTCATATGCCTTGCGGAATCGGGCTTCCTTTGCATGCTCCCTCCGCATGGTCTCCATCTCGGCCGCCAACGACCGGCAGCGGTCCTGGGCGGCCTTGGCATCCTTCAACGCCACCTCGCGGGCAGCCACAACCTGGGCGACGGCCTCCCTGTTCTTCTCGGAGTCCGCAACAGCCTGGCTCAGCATCGCCCGAATGGACACATGGGAGTGAAGCCAGCCAGAGACCAACTCCAAGCGCCCGGCCACCAGGCGATGATTTGTGCCTTGAAGATCTTCTCGCAGCAGGGCCATCCCAGAAAGAGCACGCTCCAGTACATCAGGAGAAGCGGAAGAGCCCAGAAACAACAATGCGGCAGGAGGAGGAGGAGGCGACGTTGTCACCATGGCCTGGGAGGCCAGAGGTTCCTGAGCCTCGGGGACCCCAACACCCGAGCCGGACGTTGGCACCTCCGGAGCCAGCGGGGCCTTGGGGGCTGACTCTTCCTGAGGGTTCTCCACCAAGTCTCGCGAGGATGATTGGGCTAGAGAAGCACGAGCGACGTCGCCGCCCTTACCCATGGAGAGGGGTGCGGCCGCAGGAGGCGATCTGGGCTCAAGCAGTACCATCTCGTCCTCCCTTCTCCTCTTTGCCGCGGGCATCAGCCTGGTTGCACAACGAAGAAGCGTTAAGGACAAGCGGCAGAAGCCAGAATAAGGCAGGACAAGAACACTTACTTGTCCATCGCGGTGTAGTCCCTTAGCTTCGTGAGCTTGAAGCCGGAGAGCCTCGCGGCCCGAGGCGCGAGCGCGCGAGCTCCAGGAGCAGAAGCAGGGGCAGCGGATGGACCGGAAGTAGCTCCGGGCAGCAGCGAGGCAGGAGCGTCGTCCCGGGAGAGCAGCGTCGACCTGCCCTTCGTCGGAACCACGGGTGGATCCTCTCTCTCCGGGAGGACGTCGGCCTCGTCTTCGTCGTTAGGAAGGAGGCGGAGGATGTCGGCCTTACACAAAGGGGAGGTCTCCCCCATCCCCTCGGGGGCCGCCTCCGAGTCACGCTCCTCGTCCTCCTCCTCTTCCTCGTCCCTGTGGGAATCACCAGAAGACACGTCCACCGTTGCCGTCACCACCAGGACTTCAGAGGGCGCCGGAGGCACCAGGCCGCGCCCGTCAAAGGTGGGCATGGCGGCCGCAACCAGCGCCGCATCCTTCCGAAGGAACAAGGAGTGTGAGCACTCGGCGGATACTCTTGGTCGTCCCCAACCAAGAGGCGGAGAGCCATGGCCAGGTCCTCTTCGGACAAGGCCTCCGGGCTCAGGCAAAGCTTGTCCTCTCGGTTCCCGAGCGTCCACAAGGGGCACGAGCGTGCCTGGAGAGGAGCCACCCGCAGCACCAGGAATTCCCTCAGGAGCATGGCCCCCATCAGCTTTGTTGCCTTCGCGTTGCCTGGCCTCAAGTCAGCGGTCATCTTCTCCAGCACCAACTTCACTCTGTCGTTAGTGAGCTTCACGCGGGACCACCCCTCATTGGACTGGGGATCTCCGTCAGCATCTTCAACCGTGGGTGGACACACTTGGCATCCATCATAACCCACTTGCTCCTGAATCCATCAGCCTTCTTTATGGCCTTCGAGATCACGTTAGCCTTGTCGGCTGCGACGAAGTTGGTGCACGCCGTGGTGTGGCCGTCGTTGATTCAGAGGAAGAAGAACTGGGATAACAGTGCCACAAACGGCATCACCCCAACATACGCCTCATAGTAAAAGGCAAAGATCGACAAGAGGAGAACGGAATTGGGATGGAGATGGAGAGCTTGCAACCCGTAATATTGGAGGACCGCATAGAAGAAGTCGGAGAAGGGGGAACCAGGCCAGCGATGATGCTGCTCATGAAGAAGGGGTAGAAGGAGCTCTTCGAAGCCTCCGGAATGGCGGAGCCAACCTGGAGCTCGGTCTTCCCCTTCTCGTTGTTTTCCCCCGCCATCAGCAAGCGCGTGGCGGCGAGGTTCTTCTCCGAGACATTGGGCGCGTCGAGAGCCGGCTCGTACCAGGCAGGCGGCGAAACGGCCTTGGGCTTTCGCGACGCCATAGGACGGAAGCTCAGAAGGGGATTGGAGCAGATCTGGAGATTTCGGAGGCAAGGAGCGAGAGAGTGGATCTGGAGCAAGGTGAAGGAAAGCAATGAAGGCAAGTGTTGCCTGCACCGGCCTTTTTGTCGAACAGGCAGTTGACGAGGCAGCATGGGGAAGCGGAGACACACACGCCCAATCAGTCGCCACGCGCCAACCGTGGCCACAGCCTATTGGGGCCCGTGGCGCTCCGCACTTGCCCTTTGGCTTCGCCTCGAAGCCAAGCCCGAGCGCGCCTTGGGCTCAGGGGCTACTGTCGGCGTTTTGGGAATGGGGGTCCCCAGACTTGCCTGCCTGCGGCCCGCGGCGTGGCTCCCCGAGCGGCCCTGTACGACCCATCTTCACCAGCAAACACTCAAGACCCTTGTGAGGGACCAAGCCTCGCGAGGCGGATGACGCAAGACCTCCTCAGGGGCGGCCTCACTAGGTTGGCTCTTGAGGGGCGGAGAGATCAAGGAAAGGGACACCTCGCGAGGTTTGCGTGATGCAAAGTGCTACATTCTTGATAAGCATCGTCGTTCTAAATTTGCTCCTAAATCTCATGAAGGTTTCCTACTTGGTTATGGCTCAAACCTCCTCAGGGGCGGCCTCACCAGGTTGGCTCGTGAGGGGCGGAGAGATCAAGGCAAGGGACACCTCGCGAGGTTTGCGTGATGCAAGCCAGGACGACTGGAGCCAGACGGGCACCAGGCAGGCACCAACGTGCGCAGTGTCCTCATTTCCTCTTTGGTGCTAAAGAGGCAAGCGCGGGCGAGAAATCCTGAGGCATTTGGCAAAGGTTTCCATATCGGTGCAACAAGACCAAGACCAGCAGGACGGAGGTCATCGTGGAGCCCAAGACGGCGTCACCACCAGAGCCTTTGGCAGGCGAAGACTACTTTTGTCAGGATAACTTGTACTAGTTGTCCCCCTTCGAATTTGGCCGTTGTGGGATCCCTTCCTGCTCAATATTTGGGAAGAGCACCCGGGCCTCTATAAATAGGACTAGCCACCGCCATAGCGAGAACATCTGATCGGACCCGGTAAATCCCGAACCACACAAGTTGGCCAAGCACAAGAACACCTCTCCTAAGGAGGTTGTTCTTCCCTTGTAACTGTTCATCCTCAGCTCAAGAGGCAATCCACCACACCACACTAGAGTAGGGTATTACACCATAACGGTGGCCTGAACCAGTATAAATCTTGTGTCTCTTGTTCTTTGGGTTCATCGAGCTAGTCCATGAGATCATACGGAGTGTGCGAGCAAGAGAGGAGGAGAGACCTTTGTGCGCGCCCCAGTGTTCGAACCTCAAGGGTTTTGCCGGAACCCGTAATCCAACAACTACCATCATCATAGGTACTTCACTACTTCGTGTCGTGCTAGCACTGCTCCTCGAGACCTCAACCCATCAAACGAAACAACATGCCACTCATAATTCCAAAGCTTATGTGTTGAAATATGATCCCGATATGATGCTCATATTACTAAAACAGAGAACGTTTAATTGGTCGCCTAATGTTCCTATATTCATTTCGAAAAGCATGTGCGCTACCCACTAGTCCAGCTAGTTCCATTTTCCTGATTTTACTCTTGATGCTTAGGGTTTTCCCCTTTTATCTACTCTACTATGATCTGCGTAGGTGCTTTCTGTCGTACTAGCATTACTCCACCCTTCAAGCTAAACAACACAACACTCAAAATTCCAAAGCTTAGTTGTTCAAATATGATTGTGATATGATATTGATATTAGTTAACAGACACATTTAATTGGTTAGCTAAAGGTCCCACTTGAGTTTCCAAATGCATGTCACGGCATATAGAGAGACAACAGAATTGCATTTCTTTGTCACTTGTTGACTGTACTTTCTTGTCCATACCAAATCTTAGTTGTCATTTCAAAGCAAACATCGGTTGCTAACTACCCTTTGCACGGTTTGCAGCTTCAGATCTACCATCCCACTACCACGGTAAACACTATACTCATCATGCTTACGGTTTTCCCATTTTATGATGACCACGATCAGCCTACGTGGTTTGTGTCGTAATAGCACTGCTCCACCCATCGAGCTAAACAAGCTTAGTTGGACAAATTCAAATCTGATATTATGTTGATATTAGTAAAACTGAGAGGTGTTTAATTGGTCAGCTAAATGTTCATACTTTAGTTTCGAAATGCATGTCAGCCACATATGGAGAGACCGGAAGGAATAGTATTTCTTTGTGCGGTCTGGTTCAACATGGGTGGCCAACCGACATTGTATAGAAACACTTGTAATATCTTCAATCTGCTTGCTCTTCTGCTCTTCTTTAAGATGATCCTCTTCTCTTGCGGTCGAATGGTCATGTCGAGTTATTCTCCCTTAGTATATTTCGAATCTGTCAGGTCAGGTCGACTTGTTCTTCTTTACTATATGTTGAAGCTGTCATCTACGAAGTATCATCACTTCTAGAGCTATCATATTTTCAGTAGTAGGCTACATTATATTAATGCACACACCAAATTACAGCATGCATGTCACCTCTTAGAAGAATCGCAGAGATAGCACATAGTGGTTTATAGGGAGGAAGTATTGGATTAGAATCACTTCTGCATTACAAAGATAATCTCACTTTTTTTATGTTTTCATGCATGTCAGGTGTTGAACATTATCAAAATGAATATGAGAATGGGCGCACGAGAGGAATATTGCGGAACAATCCACTGGCTAACAAACTTGGCATGGTGGAGGATGGCCTATCTTATTCACCCATCAAGGTGCTTGCTCTAACATGGCAAGGTTGTATTGGTCGCACATATTTTGCATCTGACCTCTTGCATTACTTCTAATTTGTTACACCATCTGCTTAGTTTAAGCATCATATATCAGTATATGACATACCTATCCATTTTCTGTACCAATTCCATGTGTCGTCATACTATGTTTTTATAGTCAAATGTTGTTCTTTCGTAATAGATGTCCAAAAGGAAGAGGGTGAGTGCAGATCCTCAAGGAGTACAAACTAGGTATTTGGAAAAGGTAGTGATACCTGTTAAATCAAATAGATCAGCAGCCACAGAAAACACAGGACCAACTGTACCACACTTTACCCCTACTCCAGTGGTCAAACCCCTATTAGAACTGCTGAGAGCCCAGCGTCAAGTACTGTCTATGATATCAATTCAAAATTTGAACTCCTAAATTTCTGCATGTGCCTTACCTTCTCTCTTGTATGAAAACTAATTTCAGATGAATATCCTTGCTCAAAGGATCATAGGATCTCATGACAATACTGGGCTCTACATTGCTCTTGTCAGTACCTCTTGCCCTTTGTCAGCATACTTACACTCATTGATGTTTGATTATGTAGCATCACTGTAAATGTTCGCTTCTTTATCCTCCGTTTGCTTGAAATTATAAGATCTATATTTACTCTTAGATAAATGTAGAATTAACACAATGGTTATGAAGTTTTGGATTGCTCATGTAGGTACCTGTTGTCATGTACTCCCTCTGTATCGAATTAATTGTTGATTGATAACCCACAAGTATAGGGGATCGCAACAGTTTTCGAGGGTAGAGTATTCAACCCAAATTTATTGATTCGACGCAAGGGGAGCCAAAGAATATTCTCAAGTATTAGCAGCTGAGTTGTCAATTCAACCACACCTGGAAACTTAATATCTGCAGCAAAGTGTTTAGTAGCAAAGTAATATGATAGTAGTGGTAACGGTAGCAAAAGGTAACGATAGCAAAAGTAATATTTTTGGTGATTTATAGTGATGATAACAATAGCAACGGAAAAGTAAATAAGCAAAGAACAATATATGGAAAGCTCATAGGCAATGGATCGGTGATAGAGAATTATACTGGATGTGGTTCATCATGTAACAGTCATAACCTAGGGTGACACATGACTAGCTCCAATTCATCAATGTAATGTAGGCATGTATTCTGAATATAGTCATACGTGCTTATGCAAAATAACTTGCATGGCATCTTTTGTCCTACCATCCCATGGCAGCAGGGTCCTAGTGGAAACTAAGGGATATCAAGGCCTCCTTTTAATAGAGTACCAGACCAAAGCATTAACACATAGTGAATACATGAACTCCTGAAACTACGGTCATCACTGAAAGTGGTCCCGATTATTGTCACTTCGGGGTTGCCGGATCATAACACATAGTAGGTGACTATAGACTTGCAAGATAGGATCAAGAACTCGCATATATTCATGAAAACATAATAGGTTCAGAGCTGAAATCATGGCACTCAGGCCCTAGTGACAAGCATTAAGCATAGCAAAGTCATAACAATATCAATCTTAGAACATAGTGGATACTAGGGATCAAGCCCTAACAAAACTAACTCGATTACATGATAAATCTCATCCAACCCATCACCGTCCAGCAAGCCTACAATGGAATTACTGACGCATGACGGTGAGCATCATGAAATTGGTGATGGAGGATGGTTGATGATGACGACAGCGATGGATTCCCCTCTCCAGAGCCTCGAACGGACTCCGGATCAGCCCTCCCGAGAGAGTTTAGGGCTTGGCAGCAGCTCCGTATCGTAAACGCGATGAAACTTTCTCTCTGATTTTTCTCTCTCTGAACACGAATATATAGAGTTGGAGTTGAGGTCGGAAGGGGGCGCGCCCAGGGGGGCAGGCGCGCCCCCACCCTCGTGGCTAGGGTGTGGGCCCCCTGGTCTTGATCTTTTGCCAGTATTTTTTATTATTTCCAAAAATAATCTCCGTGAAGTTTTAGGTCGTTCCGAGAACTTTTGTTTCTGCACATAAATAACACCATGGCAATTCTGCTAAAAACAGCGTTAGTCCGGGTTAGTTCCATTCAAATCATGCAAGTTAGAGTCCAAAACAAGGGCAAAAGTGTTTGGAAAAGTAGATACGACGGAGACGTATCAACTCCCCCAAGCTTAAACCTTTGCTTGTACTCAAGCAATTCAGTTGACAAACTGAAAGTGATAAAGAAAAACTTTTACAAACTTTGTTTAATCTTGTTGTTGTAAATATGTAAAGCCAGCATTCAAGTTTTCAGCAAAGATTATGAACTAGCCATATTCACAATATCTCTTAGGTCTCATGTTTACTCATATCAATGACATAATCAACTTGGAAGAAATAATAATAAATATCAGATGACAACACTTTCTCAAAACAATCATAATATGATATAACAAGATGGTATCTCGCTAGCTCTTTCTGAGACCGCAAAACATAAATGCAGAGTACCTTTAAAGATCAAGGACTGGCTAGACATTGTAATTCATGCTAAAAGAGATCCAATCAAGTCATACTCAATGTAAACTAATCAGTAATGAATGCAAATGACAGAGGTGCTCTCCAGCGGGTGCTTTTTAATAAGAGGAGGATGACTCAGCATAAAAGTAAATAGATAGGCCCTTCGCAGAGGGAAGCAGGGATTTGTAGAGGTGCCAGAGCTCGATTTTGAAATAGATATGAATAATATTTTGAGTGGTATACTTTCATTGTCAACATAACAACCAAGAGATGGCGATATCTTCCATGCTACACACATTATAGGCGGTTCCCAAATAGAATGGTAAAGTTTATACTCCCCCTCCACCAACAAGCATCAATCCATGGCTTGCTCGAAAGAACGAGTGCCTCCAACTAACAAGAGTCCCAGGGGGAGTTTTGTTTGCAATTATTTTGATTTGATTTGCATAAAGCATGGGACTGGGCATCCCGGTGACCAGCCATTTTCTCGTGAGTGAGGAGCAGAGTCCACTCCTCTTGAGAATAACCCGCCTAACATGGAAGATACAGACAACCCTAGTTGATACATGAGCTATTCGAGCATACAAAACAGGATATTTATTTGAAGGTTTAGAGTTTGGCACATACAAATTACTTGGAACGGCAGGTAGATACCGCATATAGGTAGGTATGGTGGACTCATATGGAACAACTTTGGGGTTTATGGAATTGGATGCACAAGAAGTATTCCCGCTTAGTACAAGTGAAGGATAGCAAAAGACTGGGAAGCGACCAACCAGAGAGCGACAACAGCCATGAACGTGCATTAAAGTTAATGAATATTGAGTGCAAGCATGAGTAGGTATCTTTCTTTTATTAGTGACAATTTCTTTCATATACTTAGCATAAGGATTCATTTTGAGCATATCAGTTAATCGCATACGCAAAAATATAGGTCTAATCATTTCAGCAAAGCGCTCAAAATCCTCATCATCCTTTTTCTTGGATGGTTTGGGAGGAAAAGGCATGGGTTTTTGAACCCATGGTTCTCTTTATTTACCATGTTTCCTAGCAACAAAGTCTCTCTTACCATAACGTTGATTCTTTGATTGTGGGTTATCAAGATCAACCGCGGGTTCAATTTCTATATCATTATCATTGCTAGGTTGAGCATCATCATGAACATTATCATTAACATTATCACTAGTTTCAGGTTCATTACCAGATTGTGTTTCAGCATCAGAAATAGAAATATCATTTGGATTCTTAGGTGTTTTAGCAATATGTTCACTAGAAGCATGCAAGGTCCTATCATTTTTCCTTTTCTTCCTTTTAGAAGGACTAGGTGCATCTATATTATTTCTCTAAGAATCTTGCTCAATTCTCTTAGGGTGGCCTTCGGGATACAAAGGTTCCTGAGTCATTTTACCAGTTCTAGTAGCCACTCTAACAGCATAGTCCTTATTCTTACTATTCAATTCATTGAGCAAATCATTTTGAGCTTTAAGTACTTGTTGAAAGCATAAGTGCTCCCTGGGTGGTTTTGGTAATTAATGTCTACATATCTCTTGTGGACTAACACTTTTACCTAGTATGTTTCAGATAAGTTCAACAATGGAGTGGCATGGACTAGAGGATGTGGAACCCCTTCAAGATGCTAAGGACAAAGGATTGGCTCAAGCTTCAAGATCAAGACTCTCCATTTTCTATTTTAGTGATCCAAGATCACATTGAGTCTATAGGAAAAGCCAATACTATCAAGAGGGGATGAGGTGTTGCTTAATGGCTTGCTTGCTCAAAGTGCTTAGTGATATGCTCCAAAACCCTCAACTACCTTCCCACATCCACATATTACCTAAACCAAAAGTCAAACTCGGCCCCACCGATTCAATCTATCCGGCGCCACCGAGTTTCAGATGTCATAGCCACTGCCACGAACCCTAGCAAATCGGTTTCACCGATAGGGATCTCGGTCTCACTGAGATGGGATTGTAATCTCTCTGTGTATGTCCATTACCAAAATCGGTCTCACCGAGTTTGAGCAATCGGTACTACCGAGATTACAATGCAAACCCTCTGGTTAGCTTATTACCAAAATCGGTCCCACCGAGTTTGTGTAATCGGTCCCACCGAGTTTGCCTGACCAACTCTCTAGTTAGGTTATTACCAAAATCGGTCCCACCGAGTTTGTGTAATCAGTCACACCGAGATTACGTTATGCCCTAACCCTAACCATATCGATCCTACCGAGTTGCATCTCAGTCCCACCGAAAATCCTAACGGTCACAAGGTTTGCTGAATCGGTCCGACCGAGTTTAATCATTCGGTCCCATCGAGTTTGGCAAATTGTGTGTAACGGTTAGATTTTGTGTGGAGGCTATATATACCCCTCCACCCACTCTTCATTCATGGAGAGAGCCATCAGAACATACCTACACTTCCAATAGACATTTTCTGAGAGAGAACCACCTACACTTGTGTTGAGGTCAAGATATGCCATTCCAACCATATGAATCTTGATCTTTAGCCTTCCCCAAGTTGCTTTCCACTCAAATCTTCTTTCCACCAAATCCAAATCCTGTGAGAGAGAGTTGAGTGTTGGGGAGACTATCATTCGAAGCATAAGAGCAAGGAGTTCATCATCAACACACCATTTGTTACTTCTTGGAGAGTGGTGTCTCCTAGATTGGCTAGGTGTCACTTGGGAGCCTCCGACAAGATTGTGGAGTTGAACCAAGGAGTTTGTAAGGGCAAGGAGATCGCCTACTTCGTGAAGATCTACCGCTAGTGAGGCAAGTCCTTCATGGGCGACGGCCATGATGGAATAGACAAGGCTGCTTCTTTGTGGACCCTTCGTGGGTGGAGCCCTCCGTGGACGCGCGCAACCGTTACCCTCCGTGGGTTGAAGTCTCCATCAACGTGGATGTATGATAGCACCACCTATCGGAACCACGATAAAAACATCCGTGTCTCCAATTGCGTTTGAATACTCCAAACCCTTCTCTTTACATTCTTGCAAGTTGCATGCTTTACTTTCCGCTGCTCATATACTCATTGCATGCTTGCTTGATATGAATTGTGTTTGTTAAACTTGTGCTGAAACTCCACTTAAACTAAGAATATTAAAAACTGCAACTTTTGGCACTTAGTGTCTAATCACCCCCCTCTAGACACCTCTTCTCGATCCTTTTAATTGGTATCAGAGCTTTGGTCTCCATTGCCTTGGTTTAAACACCATTGGAGGAAGATGGATGTGTCTACTTTGGGGAGTCTTAGACATAGAGTGCCTATTCTTGATGGAGAGTATTTTCATGAGTGGAAAAATGAAATGCTTGAGATTTTCAATGAATATCATTTGAACAAGTACATTACTAGCCCTTGTGCACCTCATGTTGATCCTTTGCACCCTACCCTAGATGAAGATATTGACATGATTCACAATCATAGAACTGTTGAGCTCATCATTAGAGGCTTGCCTAGAAACTTGATTAGATGTTTGCCTACTCTCAAGTGTGCCTACACCATATGGAGATTTCTTGAGGAATGATTTCCAGATTATTCCTTGAAAAATTTAGACGAAATTCTCCATAAGTCTATTGCCTTGAGTAAGATGAACTCTAGTGATCCTAGCTTTGGTGATTATCTATTTGAGCTTACCAATCTCATGCGTGCTAAAGGAAATGTTGGAATCATTAGCGATATCATATCCGAAGCTATTAGAATTCATAAAGGTAACCATTGTGATGATCATTTATCTAATGAATTACCCTCTCTAGGAATTGATCAATCACAAGATGATGTTGAACATGGATACTATGATGAAGATGATGATAGTGACTATGATCTTGATGATGCAATGAGGCATTTTGGTCTTATGGCAAATCTTCGCGGCTACATGGCTGGAGGAAAGGAATGGGTCCTTGATAGTGGATGTACTGATCATATGACCGGAGATAAAGATATGTTTCGTGAGCTTGCTGAAAACGACGGCCCTCGAAAAGATGTCACTTTTGGTGATAATTCAAATGGTAAGGTGGTTGGCCTTGGTAAGGTGGCCATCTCACATGATAGCTCCATACAAAATGTCATGCTCGTTGAATCCCTTGGATACAATTTACTTTCAGTTTCTAGACTTGCGGATTTCGGTTTCAATGTCTTATTCACTGAAGTAGATAGCCAAGTGTTTCATAGAGACAATCATAAAATGGTCTTTACCGGTATACGTAGAGGAGATCTTTACATTGTTGATTTCATTAAAAAGGCTCAACCTAGAACTTGCTTAATTACCAAATCTTCTAAAGGCTGGTTGTGGCATAGAGGACTAGGTCATGTTGGTATGCGAAATCTTGATAAGCTTATTAAAGGTGATCATATCCTTGGAATAAAAGATGTCATATTTGACAAGGATGAACTTTGTAGTGCTTGTCAAGCAGGGAAACAAGTTGGAGGAAGTCACCGCGCGAAGAACATCATGACCACAAGAAGACCACCGAGCTACTTCACATGGATCTCTTTGGTCCAAATGCCTACAAGAGTCTCGGTGGTAACTCATTTGGTCTAGTCATAGTTGATGATTTTTCAAGATTTACGTGGGTGTTCTTTCTTGATGACAAATCGCAGGTCCAAAAGATCTTCAAAAACTTTGCTAGGAAGGCCCAAAATCAGTTTGACGTGAAGATCAAGAAGGTTTGGAGCGACAACGGAACGGAGTTCAAGAACGCAAATGTGGACACCTTTCTTGACGAAGAAGGGATTTCACACGAGTTCTAGGCTATATACACACCTCAACAAAATGGAGTTGTTGAAAGGAAGAACCGGACTCTTATCGAGATGGCAAGAACGATGCTTGATGAGTACAAAACGCCAAAGCACTTTTGGGCGGAAGCGGTTGAGACAGCTTGTCATGCAACAAATCACTTGTATCTTCACAAGCTACTCGGCAAGACGGCATACGAGCTCCTCACCGGTAACAAACCCCAAGTTGGATACTTTCGAGTATTTGGCTCAAAGTGCTACATTCTTGATAAGCATCGTCGTTCAAAATTTGCTCCTAAATCTCATGAAGGTTTCCTACTTGGTTATGGCTCAAACTCTCACACGTACCGTGTCTACAACAATTTCACCCGAAAGGTTGAAGAGACGGTAGATGTGAAGTTTGATGAATCTAACGGCTCACAAGTAGAGCAATTGCCAATTGATGTAGGAGACAAAGACCCTTCGGAAGCAATTCAAGACTTGTCCATTGGCAAGATTCGTCCAATGGAAGTGAAGGAGAGTACCTCGTTCGTCCAAGTGGAAGCTTCTACCTCACGACAAGGTGAACCAAGAGTTGATACGGAAGCATCCACAAGTGGGACACGCCAAGATGAAGAAAACGAGGAAGCGCACCAAGATGAACATCAACAACCTCCTTCTCCACCACGACAAGAGAACGACAACGTCAACAATGAAGAAGGCCAAGCAGAAGCACGAGATGAAGAGGATGTTCCACCCCGACCCAAGCAAAAGCTTTCACGAGTTCGAGCAAGAATTGCTAAGGATCATCTCGTCGAGCAAATCTACAATGATATCCAAACCGGGAGAATCACTCACTCTAAAACTCGTTTAGCTAACTTTTGTGAACATTACTCATTCATCTCTAGCATTGAACCTATGAAGGTTGAAGAAGCATTGGAGGATCCGGAATGGATAAATGCTATGCATGAAGAGCTACACAACTTTGAGAGAAATCAAGTGTGGACATTGGTCGAGAAGCCCGACAACAACCACAACATCATTGGTACCAAATGGGTGTTTCGCAACAAGCAAGATGAAGATGGACAAGTGGTTCGCGACAAAGCACGTCTCGTCACCCAAGGCTACACACAAGTTGAAGGTATGGACTATGGTGAGACATATCCTCCCGTTGCTAGACTTGAGTCCATTCGTATCTTACTTGCTTATGCTAATCACCATGATATCATCTTGTACCAAATGGACATTAAAAGTGCTTTTCTAAATGGCAAAATTGAGAAAGAAGTTTATGTTAAGCAACCTCCCGGCTTTGTCAATCCTAAGAAACCCAATCATGTTTACAAACTTCACAAAGCCCTTTATGGTCTTAAACAAGCTCCTAGAGCATGGTATAAATGCTTGACCAAGTTCCTTATTGAAAAAGGCTTTGAAATTGGTAAAATTGATTCTACTCTTTTTACTAAAAGGGTTAATGGAGAACTATTTGTGTGCCAAATTTATGTTGATGATATCATATTTGGTTCAACTAACCCTCATTTTAGTGAGAAGTTTGGAAAGCTAATGTCGGAGAAGTTTGAGATGTCTATGATGAGTGAACTCAAATTATTTCTCAGTTTGCAAATCAAGCAAACTAAGGAAGGTACCTTTGTCTCCCAAACGAAGTACACCAAGGACTTATTCAAGAAGTTCAATATGCAAGAATGCAAAGGTATGACTGCACCCATGCCTACTAGTGGACATCTTGATTTGACCAAAGATGGTAAACCGGTTGATCAAAAGGTTTATGTCTCTATGATTGGTTCATTGTTATATCTATGTGCCTCTCGTCCCGATATTATGCTAAGTGTGTGCATGTGTGCACGATATCAAGCTTCTCCTAAAGAGTGTCATCTTAAGGCTGTGAAAAGGATAGTGAGATACCTAATCCATACACCAAATTTTGGCATTTGGTATCCCAAGAGGTCCTCTTTTGATCTTGTTGGCTACTCCGATTCGGACTATGCCGGCGACAAGGTTGATAGAAAATCCACTGCGGGTACTTGTCAATTCCTTGGTAGATCTCTTGTGTCTTGGTCTTCCAAGAAACAAAACTCGGTATCCTTATCCACCGCCGAAGCGGAATACATTGCCGCTGGTTCATGTTGTGCTCAATTACTTTGGATGACCCAAACTCTTAAAGATTATGGGATATATGTGAAACATGTTCCATTGCTATGTGACAATGAAAGTGCTATTAAGATTGCTCACAATCCCGTGCAACATTCTCGAACTAAGCATATTGAAGTTCGTCATCATTTCATTCGAGATCATGTTGCAAAAGGGGACATTAACCTTAAGCATGTTCGCACTGATAGGCAATTGGCGGATATATTCACTAAACCACTTGATGAGAAAGTGTTTTGCAGGTTGAGAGGTGAATTGAACATCGTTGATGCTTCAAACTTGGAGTAGGAACTCCATTTGATACATGCGGGGCATGAGCCTATGACTAATCCTCGATATTTCTCTTATGATGCTATTCATATGTCTTGGATATATTTGTACCTTGCATGTTATCTAACCCGTGTAGGTACTTGGTTGAATCTAAATCTATGAGATTGCAACTCACTCACATCTTGAGCAATCTCTACATCACCAAGTCTCTACACAATGGTGGTTGAAGACAAGGAAGCACTAAACCATTCAAACATATCCTTTGGCAAATTCTATGTTGAGTCTCATGATTGTCATTTTGGATGCAAAAGTGCTCTTCCTTGCAAAGCTAACCCATGTAGGTAGATGAACTCAAACTCCAAGTGTTGCTCCCAACCCTTAATGAACTACATCAACCTTGAGCAACCCACACAAGTTCAACTACATGAGCAAGATCAACACCACCACCCAAGGTATGTTATTCCATCTTAGAGAAGCTTTACTCCAAGTCATGAGTCAAAGCAACTCGACAAGATATGAATACATCAAAAGGCTTAAACGAAAAATGGTAACCCCATTTTGAGCTTAAACGATGAGTATGACCTATGATCAAGTGCTCTCACTTGACTCCTAAGTCAATATACTCTAACATAGGTGACTTTGTCGCCGACCATCTCTAGATGAAGTTCTCGTGTGTGTCTCCGTGCTTTTGTCTCTTGCATATTTGTTTCCCCTTTCAAAAAAAACTTCATCTAGAACTTTTAGTTTCTTTTCTTTCCTTTTTGTTCTGCATTTTCTGCATCAAATTCATTGCAAATCTTTCAGTAAATTCCTTGCATATCCTTGTGAGATCTTACTTGTCTAGTGAGCTGAGGTGACAAGTGGTTTCACTTTGATGAACTCAGTCACACCGGTTTGTTCTCTTCGGCCCAACCGAAATCTTTCGGTGCAACCGAAGCACACAACTCGGAGTCACCGATTCCATCACAGGAAAACCAACTTGCCACTTATTCCTGATTTCTGTTTGCTCCAGCTCCACTCAATGATCCTTGTCCTGTACCAGCATCATATTAGACATGCTGCTTTGCTCTGTGACTCAAGGACCAACCCATTTGTATCACATGTCCAAAAGAGCCCTTCTTGGAAAATGATGTCAAAGGGGGAGAGAGAGATCACATCAAAGCTTAATCCTTCCTATAGGGGGAGAAAGAGAGAATACTCAGGGGGAGAGAGTTTCTCAACTAGGAGAAAGTAAAATCATCAAAGACCCCAGATGCTTGGTGTTCAAGAGGAGAGATGTCACATGTCTTTAAGAGGGGAAAGACATGTTTGGTTGCTTGCTTTAGCTCAAGATCTCTTGTTTCCTTTTTGTTTCTCTGATTTTCTATTCCCTATCTTCTCCCAATATCCCATGCAGATTCAGGGGGAGCAAGACATCTAAGGGAAAGGAAATCTCTGATTTTATTGCATATCTTTACCTTTGGGGACATGTCTATATCCAATGTGGTACTTAGTACTTACTCTACGTGTCATCCCAGTCTTGGTTCTCTTGTGGTTTCTCTTGCTTGCTCTGGTCAGTAGGTGTATCTGTGTTATTTAACCTTGTTTGCGCAGGTTCGTCCCATCCTAAGCCAACTCAAGACCACAAGGTAAGTATATGCATCATAGTCATGTGAATGAGAAGTTCTTGCTGATGTACATACTGTTTGCAAGAAGGACTCATGAGCATGAAGGTACATTTCTCACATTCACATCATTTGCTCTGATGCATATAGCCAAGATACATGTAACACATTGCTTACTCTGTCATGTTTATGCATTCACATGCTCCTATATTCAATATTCACATGATTGCATACATGTAGGGGAGCCTATGCATGTTACATGTCTTTCCAAAGCTTTACTTGCTATTCTCTATATCTTTACCTAAAGATTTGATGTATGTTTTCATCAATTACCCAAAAAGGGGAGATTGAAAGCACAAGTGCTCCCTGGGTGGTTTTGGTAATTAATGTCAACATATCTCCTATTGGACTAACACTTTTACCTAGTATGTTTCAGATAAGTTCAACAATGGAGTGGCATGGACTAGAGGATGTGGAACCCCTTCAAGATGCTAAGAACAAAGGATTGGCTCAAGCTTCAAGATCAAGACTCTACATTTTCTATTTTAGTGATCCAAGATCACATTGAGTCTATAGGAAAAGCCAATACTATCAAGAGGGGATGAGGTGTTGCTTAATGGCTTGCTTGCTCAAAGTGCTTAGTGATATGCTCCAAAACCCTCAACTACCTTCCCACATCCACATATGACCTAAACCAAAAGTCAAACTTGGCCCCACCGATTCTATCTATCCGGCGCCACCGAGTTTCAGATGTCATAGCCACTACCACAAACCCTAGCAAATTGGTTTCACCGATAGGGATCTCGGTCTCACCGAGATGGGATTGTAATATCTCTGTGTATGTCCATTACCAAAAGCGGTCTCACCGAGTTTGAGCAATCGGTACTACCGAGATTACAATGCAAACCCTCTGGTTAGCTTATTACCAAAATCGGTCCCACCGAGTTTGCCTGACCAACTCTCTGGTTAGCTTATTAAAAAATCGGTCCCACCGAGTTTGTGTAATCGGTCACACCGAGATTACATTATGCCCTAACCCTAACCATATCGGTCCTACCGAGTTGCATCTCAGTCCCACCGAAAATCCTAACGATCACTAGGTTTGTTGAACCGTTCCGACCGAGTTTAATCATTCGGTCCCACCGAGTTTGGCAAATTGTGTGTAACGGTTAGATTTTGTGTGGAGGCTATATATACCCCTCCACCCACTCTTCATTCATGGAGAGAGCCATCAGAACATACCTACACTTCCAATACACATTTTCTGAGAGAGAACCACCTACACTTGTGTTGAGATCAAGATATGCCATTCCAACCATATGAATCTTGATCTCTAGCCTTCCCCAAGTTGCTTTCCACTCAAATCTTCTTTCCACCAAATACAAATCCTGTGAGAGAGAGTTGAGCCTTGGGGAGACTATCATTTGAAGCACAAGAGCAAGGAGTTCATCATCAACACACCATTTGTTACTTCTTGGAGAGTGGTGTCTCCTAGATTGGCTAGGTGTCACTTGGGAGCCTCCGACAAGATTGTGGAGTTGAACCAAGGAGTTTGTAAGGGCAAGGAGATCGCCTACTTCGTGAAGATCTACCGCTAGTGAGGCAAGTCCTTCGTGGGCGACGACCATGAGGGAATAGACAAGGTTGCTTCTTCGTGGACCCTTCATGGGTGGAGCCCTCCGTGGACTCGCGCAACCGTTACCCTCCGTGGGTTGAAGTCTCCATCAACGTGGATGTACGATAGCACCACCTATCGGAACCACGACAAAAACATCCGTGTCTCCAATTGCGTTTGAATACTCCAAACCCTTCTCTTTACATTCTTGCAAGTTGCATGCTTTACTTTCCGCTGCTCATATACTCATTGCATGCTTGCTTGATATGTATTGTGTTTGTTAAACTTGTGCTTAAACTCCACTTAAACTTAAGAATATTAAAAACTACAACTTTTGGCACTTAGTGTCTAATCACCCCCCCTCTAGACACCTCTTCTCGATCCTTTTACTTGTTCTACTTGAGTGGTAACCATAGAAGCATGTTTACTAATAAGTTTAAGTTCACCTTTGACATTAGCCATATAATCACCCAAGTGTTCAAGCATATAAGCACTGCGTTTTAATTCTCTACCAAAATAAGCATTGAAGTCTTCTTGCTTAACCATAAATTTATCAAACTCATCTAAGCATGGGCTAGCAGACTTAGTAAATGGGATTTCAGCTTTATCATATCTATAGAGAGAATTTACCTTTACTACCTGTGTCGGGTTATCAAGACCATGTGTTTCTTCAATAGGTGATGGATTAAAACCATATATTTCTTCAACAGGCGGTAAATTAAGACCAAGTATTTCTTCAATAGGAGGTAAATTCTTAACATCTTCAACTTTAATACCCTTTTCTTTCATGGATTTCTTTGCCTCTTGCATATCTTCAGGACTGAGAAATAGAACACCCCTTTACTTAGGAGTTGGTTTAGGAATAGGCTCAGGAGTTGGCTCAGGAAGTGTCCAATTATTTTCATTTGTCAACATATTATTCAATAAAATTTCAGCTTCATCCGGTGTTCTTTCCCTGAAAACAGAACCAACACAACTATCCAGGTAATCTCTGAAAGCATCGGTTAGTCCATTATAAAAGATATCAAGTATTTCATTTTTCTTAAGAGGATGATCAGGAAAAGCTTTAAGTAATTGGAGAAGCCTCCCCCAAGCTTGTGGGAGACTCTCTTCTTCATGTTGCACAAAATTATATATATCCCTTAAGGCAGCTTGTTTCTTATGAGCAGGGAAATATTTAGCAGAGAAGTAATAAATCATATCCTGGGGACTACACACACAACCAGGATCAAGAGAATTAAACCATATCTTAGCATCACCCTTTAATGAGAACGGGAATATTTTAAGGATATAAAAGTAGCGAGTTCTCTCATCATTAGTGAACAGGGTAGCTATATCATTTAATTTAGTAAGATGTGCCACAACAGTTTCAGATTCATAGCCATAAAAAGGATCAGATTCAACCAAAGTAATTATATCAGGATCAATAGAGAATTCATAATCCTTATCAGTAAAAAAGATAGGTGAAGTAGCACAAGCAGGATCATATTTCATTCTAGCATTTAGAGTTTTTTGTTTAAGCTTAGCTAATAATTTCTTAAGATCACTTCTATCATTGCAAGCAAGAAAGACTCTTTTAGATTCTTCATCCATAACATATCCCTCAGGCACAACAAGTAATTCATATTTATTAGGAGAGTCTTCATAATCACTTTCAGCAGTATTATCATTTTCAATAATTTCATTCTCTCTAGCCCTAGCAAGTTGTTCATCAAGAAATTCACCAAGTTGCATAGTAGTATCAGGCATAAAAGTAGTTTCATCATAAGTATCATGCATAGCTGAAGTGGAATCATCAATAACATGCGGCATATCAGAATCAATAGCAGAAGAAGGTTTAGGTGTCGCAAGCTTACTCAAAACAGAAGGTGAATCAAGTGCAGAGCTAGATGGCAGTTCCTTACCTCCCCTCGTAGTTGAGGGATAAATCTTGGTTTTTGGATCTCTCAAGTTCTTCACAATGATAATGAGATATAAATCAAAAGTGACTCAAAGAATAGAGCTATGCCCCCCGACAACGGCGCCAGAAAATAGTCTTGATAACCCACAAGTATAGGGGATCGCAACAGTTTTCGAGGGGAGAGTATTCAACCCAAATTTATTGATTCGACACAAGGGGAGCCAAAGAATATTCTCAAGTATTAGCAGCTGAGTTGTCAATTCAACCACACCTGGAAACTTAATATCTGCAGCAATGTGTTTAGTAGCAAAGTAATATGATAGTAGTGGTAACGATAGCAAAAGGTAACGATAGCAAAAGTAATATTTTTGGTGTTTTATAGTGATGATAACAATAGCAACAGAAAAGTAAATAAGCGAAGAACAATATATGGAAAGCTCGTAGGCAATGGATCGGTGATAGAGAATTATACTGGATGTGGTTCATCATGTAACAGTCATAACCTAGGGTGACACAGAACTAGATCCAATTCATCAATGTAATGTAGGCATGTATTCCGAATATAGTCATACGTGCTTATGGAAAAGAACTTGCATGACATCTTTTGTCCTACCTTCCCGTGGTAGCGGGGTCCTAGTGGAAACTAAGGGATATTAAGGCCTCCTTTTAATAGAGTACCAGACCAAAGCATTAACACATAGTGAATACATGAACTCCTCAAACTACGGTCATCACCGGAAGTGGTCCCGATTATTGTCACTTCGGGGTTGCCGGATCATAACACATAGTAGGTGACTATATACTTGCAAGATAGGATCAAGAACTCACATATATTCATGAAAACATAATAGGTTCTGATCTGAAATCATGGCACTCGGGCCCTAGTGACAAGCATTAAGCATAGCAAAGTCATAGCAACATCAATCTCAGAACATAGTGGATACTAGGGATCAAACCCTAACAAAACTAACTCGATTACATGATAAATCTCATCCAGCCCATCACCGTCCAGCAAGCCTACGATGGAATTACTCACGCACGGCGGTGAGCATCATGAAATTGGTGATGGAGGATGGTTGATGATGACAACGACGACGGATTCCCATCTCCGGAGCCCCGAACGAACTCCAGATCAGCCCTCCCGAGAGAGTTTAGGGCTTGGCGGCGGCTCCGTATCGTAAAACGCGATGAGTCTGTCGCTCTGTTTTTCTCTCTCCGAACACAAATATATAGAGTTGGAGTTGAGGTCGGAGTAGCTCCAGGGGGCCCACGGGGTTGGGGGCGTGCCCAGGGGGCAGGCGCACCCCCACCCTCGTGGCTAGGGTGTGGGCCCCTGGTCTTGATCTTTTGCCAGTATTTTTTTATTATTTCCAAAAATAATCTCTGTGAAGTTTCAGGTCATTCCGAGAACTTTTGTTTATGCACATAAATAACACCATGGCAATTCTGCTAAAAACAACATCAGTCCGGGTTAGTTCCATTCAAATCATGCAAGTTAGAGTTCAAAACAAGGGCAAAAGTGTTTGGAAAAGTATATACAATGAAGACGTATCATTGATCAATTGGATGTATTTAGAACTTAATAGTTCTAGATACATCCATTTGAGCGACAAGTAATAACGGGCGGGGATGGTATTACTGTACTTGCATCGCGAGATAGTTGATTGTCTAGCATTACTCTGCATCTTATCTTCCCTGACCTCCACTTTCTCCAAATTATCATATCTACATTTACTCTTACCAAAATGTTGAATAAAGCCAATGCCACTGCACACGTTGATGTCTACATTCCTCTTGCCAGTACCTTTTGCCTTGTAACACTGTGCTTAATTAATTGCTATTTGATTATGTATCATCAGTCTGCACCTGAGCTTCATTATCCTCTGTTTCTTCCAATATTATTTGATCTATATTTATTCTTTGCAAAATGTAGAATAATGGCAACACTTATAAAGAATTTTCTTTAGGGAATTTATTGAATTATCCTTCCATCAACATGGAGAAGGGCTTTGTCCAACCCGTGTTAACATGTAATGTAAGTTCATCCTTCTCAAGACTTCAAACTTTGTTCTAGTATAGATTTGGATAGGCATCATTTCCTCCACTGCTGTTTACTTTGCTATTTACATCTGATTGGATGTTTGCAACAACTACCAGTTTTAAATTGTAGTTGGAAAAACATGTTCCTTATGCGGAACAGATCCATTTATTTGCTTATATAATTGTGAAACCTGTTACATGTCTCCTTATTTCTCTTTCAGAGTCGTATCTCTTATGCTAGGCAGAACTTTAGGGAAGATAGCGAGCCAAATGATCTTGAGGACAGCGAGATGACCCCAAGGTCCTGTCTTGATGAAGACAGTGAGTTGAAGCAACTCACCAGCAGGTGTGAGACAACCTCTGTGTAATCGCCGCCTCAGTTAGTTTGACTTCTTCAGTCACAACTTAAAGCGGAAAGGCTTGCTTCACCTCAGCTCCGACTTGAAGTCAAAGATATAAGGAAGATGTCAGGGGACTATCGTGCGCACTATGGTGCCATACAGCTAGGGATGAAGCATCTATCGTTGACACAACTAAGGTCTTATCAGCTTGTTCGGCTGCTTGCGGGGGCCGACCTTGCCAGGCCTAGTGCCTTCTGAAGTGCTCTCAATTTTGTATATTCTTTTGTCGGTGCGTTTATATGCACTGGTGGCGACCTTTGATGCCCAGTGTATGTAATCCGCAGTCATGTTGCGCTTTATTATCACCAGTAGCAAACTTTGATTCCCAGTGGATGTAATATGCCATAATTTCTTTATTGTATAGTCTAGGTTTATTCTTTGGTCGGTATGCTGTAATTTAGGACGGAAGGGTCAGTGGATCTCAGTGTTGTCGGTCTTCAGGCCAGCCCGTTACTCATATGGGCCAAAACGTGGGCCTATAATCATCTTGGGCCATTAGTAGGTCTAAACCTATAGTAGTTTGCCGCCTTTAACAGGCCGAGTAAAGTTCTGGCCAGCTGGGCCAAAGAATACCATGGGCTTTTAACAGGTTAAAACCTAGATTGGGCTAGCGTTGAGCCGAAAAATTCACAGGACAATATAGGTCGAAACTGCCTAAGGCCCATGTTGGGACCAAATAGGACGAGCAGTTAACAGGCCAAAATATATCTCAGGCCTGTTTGGCCCAATAAAATGATAGGCTTTAAGCAGGCCGGTATCCACGCGGGCCATAGGCCCAAAAGTGTCAGGGTCCATTATCAGATGAGTTGTAAGCAGGCCGGATTCAACGCGGACTATAATTAGGCCCAACTTTTACACGGGCCATTAATAGGCCGATAGGCCAGTTGGGCTGAAATTTATCCATGAAGACTACGGGCCATTAAGAGGCCTAAAGTTACATCGGATAGGAAATAGCCCAGTTTCTGCATGGGCCGTTAAATGGCCTACAGTTAAACCAGGCCGACAATGTCCCAGATACTCCACGGGCTGCTAACAGGCCGAAACTATGATCGGGCCGAGCTGGTAAACGGGCATTTAACAGGCTGAAATACAAACATGTCTTAGAATGGGCCCAAAGGTGTAGTGGCCTGTTAATTGGCCTGGTCCGATATGGGTCGTAATTTGGCCCAAAACTCGGCAGGTTGTGAACGGGCCTGATATGATATGGGCCTCTAGTTGACCCAAAACATGGCAGGCTATTAACGGACCAACCCACTAGTGTCTGAAAAAACATGGTGGGCCTTTAGCTGGGCCGGCCTTTTCACCGGAATGGGCCTCTATTGGGCCGTGCCACATGTCGATGTATCATAGGTGCCTCATGTCCAATGAGTGGATGACATCTGTCCCAACGAGGAGCTAACACGTGGTTCCGTCGGCCAATGAGAATTCTACACATGGAAAATCCCATTGGTCCAGGCTGTTAACGGGATATCAGATCCAAAACCGGATCCAATAGCTTAACGGCGAGCCGTTATGGTCGATGCCACGTGTCGTTCACCCTTGAGGAAAGCACTTCTATGACACGCGATTTATCATCGTGGAAGTGGATACTTCCGTGATGATAATTTTGGTAATGTCATGGAACACTTCTAAGACAACACATGTATGACAGAAAACGTGACCTACTGTGACAAACACGTATCATCACGAAAGTGTATTTTTTTGTAGTGTTGACCTACAAGGTTCGGTAGTAACTTGATCTGAAGTTTCATGATCACCATCATTAACTTCCTCACTAATTGGTGTAGGCATCACTGGAACTGATTTCAGTGATGATCTATTTTCCAATTTGAGAGAAGGTACAATTACCATCAAGTTCTACTTCCCTCCCACTCACTTATTTCGAGAGAAACTCCTTCTCTAGAAGGATCCACTCTTAGCAACAAAGATCTTGCCTTCGGATCTATGATAGAAGGTGTACCCAACAATTTCTTTTGGGTATCCTATGAAGACGCACTTCTCTGATTTGGGTTTGAGCTTATCAGGTTAAAACTTTTTCACATAAGCATTGCAAACCCAAACTTTAAAAAACAACAGCTTAGGTTTCTTGCTAAACCATAGTTCATACGGTGTCATCTCAATGGATTTTTAGACAGTACCCTATTTAACGTAAATGCAGCTATCTCTAATGCATAACCGCAAAAACGACAGTGGTAAATCGGTAAGAGACATCACAGATCGCACCATATCTAATAAAGTACGGTTACAATGTTCGGACACACCATTAATCCATGGTGTTGCAGGTGGCATGAGTTGTGAAACTTATTCCACATTGTTTTTAAATGAAGGCCAAACTCGTAACTCAAATATTTGCCTCCGCGATCAGATCGTAGAAACTTTATTTTCTTGTTATGATGATTCTTAACTTCACTCTGAATTTCTTTGAACTTTTCAAATGTTTCAGACTTATGCTTCATTAAGTAGATATACCCATATCTGCTTAAATCATCTGTGAAGGTCAGAAAATAACGATACCCACCGCGATCCTCAACACTCATCGGACCGCATACATCAGTATGTATTATTTCCAATAAGTTTTTGGTTTGCTCCATTGTTCAGGAGAACGGAGTCTTAGTCATCTTGACCATGAGGCATGGTTTGCAAGCATCAAATGATTCATAATCAAGCGATTCCAAAAGTCCATCTGCATGGAGTTTCTTCATGCGCTTTACACCAATATGTCCTAAATGGCAGTGCCACTAGTATGTTGCACTATTATTATGAACTTTGCATCTTTTGGCATCAATATTATGAATATGTGTATTACTACGATCGAGATTCAATAAACCATTCACCTTGGGTGTATGACCACATAAGGTTTTATTCATGTAAACAGAATAACAATTATTCTTTGACTTAAATGAATAACCATATTGCAATAAACATGATCCAATCATATTATGCTCAACGCAAACCCCAAATAACATTTATTTAGGTTCAACACTATTCCCGAAGGTAAAGGGAGTGTGCGATGGTGATCTTATCAACCTTGGAATTACTTCCAACACACATCGTCACCTCGCCCTCAACTAGTCTCTATTCATTTTGTAACTTCTGTTTCAAGTTACTAATCATAGCAACTAAACCAGTATCAAATACCTAGGGGCTACTATGAACACTAGTAAAGTACGCATCAATGACATGTATATCATATATACTTTTGTTCACTTTGCCATCCTTCTTATCCGCTTAAGTATTTGGGGCAGTTCCGCTTCCAGTGACCATTTCCTTTGTAGTAGAAGGACTCAGTTTCAGGCTTGGGTCTAGCTTTGGGCTTCTTCATGGGAGTGGCAACTTGCTTTCCATTCTTCTTGAAGTTCCTTTTCTTTCCCTTGCCCTTTTCCTTGAAACTAGTGGTCTTGTCAACCATCAACACTTGATGCTTTTCTTGATTTCTACCTTCGCTGATTTCAGCATCGCGAAGAGCTCGGGAATTGTTTTACGTCATCCCTTGCATATTATAGCTCATCACTAAGTTCCAGTAACTTGGTGATAGTGACTAGAGAACTCTGTCAATCACTATCTTATCCGGAAGATTAACTTCCACTTGATTCAAGCAATTGTAGTACCCAGACAATCTGAGCACATGCTCATTGGTTGAGCTATTCTCCTCCATCTTGTAGGCAAAGTACCGTCAGAGGTCTCATACCTCCCGACACGGGCATGAGTCTGAAATACTAATTTCAACTCTTGGAACATCTTATATGCTCCGTGGCATTCAAAATGTTTTTGAAGTCCCGGTTCTAAGTTGTAAATCATGGTGCACTAAACTATCAACTGGTCATCATACTGAGCTTTCCAAATGTTCATAATGTCTGCATCTGCTCCTGCAATAGGTCTGTCACCAAGCGGTGCATCAAGGACATTATTCTTCTGTGTAGCAATGAGGATAATCCTCAGATCACGGAGCTAGTCCGCATCATTGCTACTAACATCTTTCAACATAGTTTTCTCTAGGAACATATCATAAAAATGGGGAAGCTATATGCGAACAATTGATCTACAACATAGATATGCAAATACTATCAGGAATAAGTTCATGATAAATTTAAGTGCAATTAATAATATTACTTAAGAACTCCCACTTAGATAGACATCCCTCTATTCATCTAAGTTATCGTGTGATCCATATCAACTAAACCATGTCCGATCAATAAGTGAGATGGAGTAGTCTTCAATGGTGAACAACTATATGTTGATCATATCTACTATATGATTCACATTCGACCTTTCGGTCTCCAGTGTTCCGAGGCCATATCTGCAGATGCTAGGCTCGTCAAGTTTAACCCGAGTATTCTGCATGTGCAAAACTGGCTTGCACCTGTTGTATGTGAACGTAGAGCTTATCACACCCGATCATCACGTGGTGTCTCGCCATGACGAACTATAGCAACGGTGCATACTCAGGGAGAACACTTATACCTTGAAATTTAGTGAGAGATCATCTTCTAATTCTAACACCGAACTAAGCAAAATAATATGCATAAAGGATAAACATCACATGCAATCAAATAAGTGATATGATATGGCCATCATCATCTTGTGCCTTTGATCTCCATCTCCAAAGCACCGTCATGATCACCATCGTCATCGGTTTGACACCTTGATCTCCATCGAAGCATCATTGTCATCTCACCAACTATTGCTTCTATGACTATCGCTACCGCTTAGTGATAAAGTAAAGCAATTACATGGCGATTGCATTTCATACAATAAAGCGACAACCATATGGCTCCTGCCAGTTGCCGATAACTGTTACAACAAATGATCATCTCATACAAGAATTTATATATCATCACGTCTTGACCATATCACATCACAGCAAGCCCTGCAAAAACAAGATAGATGTCCTCTACTTTGTTGTTGCATGTTTTACGTGACTGCTATGGGCTTCTAGCAAGAACCGTTCTTACCTACGCATCAAAACCACAACGATTTTTTGTCAAGTGTGTTGTTTTAACCTTCAACAAGGACCGGGCATAGTCAAACTCGATTCAACTAAAGCTGGAGAAACAGACACCCACTAGCCACCTATGTGTGAAGCACAGTGGTAGAACCAGTCTAATGAACGCGGTCATGTAATGTCGGTCTGGGCCGCTGCATCCAACAATACCGCTGAATCTAAGTATGACATGCTGGTAAGAAGTATGACTATTATCGTCCACAACTCTTTTTGGTCTACTCGTGCATATAACATCTACGCATAGACCTTGCTCTGATGCCACTGTTAGGGAACGCAGTATTTCAAAAATTTCCTATGATCACGCAAGATCTATCTAGGAGATGCATAGCAATGAGAAGGGAGAGTGTGTCTACATACCCTTGTAGACCAAAAGCGGAAGCGTTAAGTAACGCGGTTGATGTAGTCAAACGTCTTCGTGATCCAACTGATCAAGTACCAAACGCACGGCACCTCCGTGATCTGCACACGTTCAGCTCGGTGACGTCCCTCGTACTCTTGATCCAGCTGAGGCCGAGGGTGAGTTCCGTCAGCACGGCAGCGTGTTGACGGTGATGATGAAGTTACCGACGCAGGGCTTCGCCTAAGCACTACGACAATATGACCGAGGTGTAAAATTGTTGAGGGGGCACCGCACACGGCTAAATATCAACTTGTGTGTCTATGGGGTGCCCCCTTCCCCCGTATATAAAGGAGGGGAGAAGGAGGAGGGCCGGCCTCAAGGGGCGCGCCCATGGGGGTATTCCTACTCCTAGTAGGAGTAGGTTTCCCCCTTTCCTAGTCCAAGTAGGAGAAGAAGGAAGGAGAGGAAGAAGAGAAGGAAAGGGGGGCTTATAGTGATGTGCATTACCGAGAGGGCCCAGAGATACCTCCCCGACAATCGGAGTGATAAATCCTAATCTCGATCTATGCCAACTCAACAAACACCATCGGAGACACCTGTAGAGCATCTTTATAATCACCCAGTGACTTTGTGACGTTTGATAGCACACAAGATGTTCCTCCGGTATTCGGTAGTTGCATAATCTCATAGTCTGATGAACATGTATAAGTCATGAAGAAAGCAATAGCAATAAACTAAATGATCATAGTGCTAAGATAGCGGATGGGTCTTGTCCATCACATCATTCTCTAATGATGTGATCCCGTTCATCAAATGACAACACATGTCTATGGCTAGGAAACTTAATCATCTTTGATTAACGAGCTAGTCAAGTAGAGGCATACTAGGGACACTTTGTTTGTCTATGTATTCACACATGTACTAAGGTTCCGGTTAATACAATTCTAGCATGAATAATAAACATTTATCTTGATATAAGGAAATATAAATAATAACTTTATTATTGCCTCTAGGGCATATTTCCTTCACAAGGAGGCACTGCATGTGTTGATGATGGTCGAGGTATGCTGCCTTATGTGATTGTTTTTGTTCTACTATAAGAAGCACACACATCTTTCAAATAGCTACATATTGTTGAAAAATAATGTGAGATATGTAAATGTCCCAAGAGAGGTCAAATGGTTTGCAACTTAGTACATCAAGAATAAATTGTTGAATAAGATTGATATCAATACCATCATCCCTGAGAATGCATCTGGGAATGTTAGTCCCAAATTTTGAGGTACATACATAAAAATCAGGCGATTTTAGATGCACTTCAATCGTTACTCGTTTTTTTTCTTCATATTTTTGTTAAAGGGCCCCGGCTTCTAGTTTCGCCCCGAGCCCCCGAAATCTCAGGACCGGCGCTGAATCTACATTAACTGTGGTGCCTTGAATTGGCAAATCTAGAGGAGTTTGATCATGGAACATCGATGATGAGGATATCACACCACCTGATCATGTTCTTTTCTCTAGAGACATCCTTTAGAAAAGATCTTGGCACTTGCATTAGTAAATCTACATTAACCATGGTATCCTGCATTGGCAAATCTGGAAGAGTTTGATCATGGAACATCGATGATGAGGATATCACACCACCTGATCATGTTCTTTTTTCTAGAGGCATCCCATGTAGAATCACTTGGAATGCATGGTATCTCTGTAAAGGAGAGACTGGTTTCCTGCCAAATAAGTTATCATTTAAAATTTCCGTATGCATTGCATAAAAGTTATAATTCCGCTAAGATTTATGTGAGGATGGTCTGAAATGAGGAAAGTTTGAATAATCGCAGGAACTGCTGTAATTTGTTGAGGAAACATTTCTAAGCGTAAGTGCCATGGATAGTTGTACCAAACTACTTTTGCGAAAGGGCAAAGGAAGAGTAGATGAAGATCATCTTCCCCTACGTGGCATCTAGAGCTGAATTTACTGGCATGGCTAAATAATACCCCTGCTCTTTTACCTATAGCCATGACTCTTCTTAAAAGCCTCCATTCAAATGTTTGGACTCTTGGTACCATGTCTTTGGTCTTCCAAACTTGTATTAATAACGATTTAATTCGCTCAATTGCGTCTCACCTTCTTCCTGCATAACCTTTGAACATAGTCTATATGCACTTTTTGTTGCCCATCAACCATTAGGAGGCTCTATTTTTGGCAAGAAGAATCTGGCGATGGTCAAGGCACTACTGGGAAAGGGCTTATAGGTGAACCCAATACAGTTTCGGGCGGTGTCGGTGTCAAAACCGGCGGATCTCGGGTAGGGGGTCCCGAACTGTGCGTCTAAGCTCGATGGTAACAGGAGACATGGGACACAATGTTTACCCAGGTTCGGGCCCTCTCTATGTAGGTAATACCCTACTTCCTGCTTGATTGATCTTGATGAATATGAGTGTTACAAGAGTTGATCTACCACGAGATCGTAATGGCTGAACCCTAAAATTCTAGCTTGACTATGATTATGAGGATATATCTACGGACCTAGCCCTCCGGTTTATATAGACACAGGAGGGATCTAGGGTTACATAAGGTCAGTTACAGATAAAGGAATCTTCATATTTTATTGCCAAGCTTGCCTTCCACGCCAAGGAGAGTCCCATCCGGACACGGGTAGAGTCTCCGGTCTTCGTATCTTCATGGCCCATCAGTCCGGCCCATATCCAATAGGTCGGACGCCCGAGGACCCCTTAGTCCCGGCCTCCCTCAGTAGCCCCTGAACCAGGCTTCAATGACGAGGTGTCCGGCGCGCAGATTGTCTTCGGCATTGCAAGGCGGGTTCCCCTTTCCGAATACTCCAAGATAATTTTCGGATGAAACGAACGTGTCCGGATCTGCAACACAAGTACCACACACACACTTGTAGGGAGTATAATATTTCACGAGTCCCATCCGCTGACAACTTTTTGCAAGATGACATCATGTCTGTCCGGTCATCATATAGAACCGTTTTGTCTGCCGTTACGCGTTTCGAGATGCAGTTTCCATTGGCACGTCTTGTCAAAATAGAGATCATGTCCCCTTATTACGGGATTCTCATCAATACGAGCATGGGTAATATAACCATGCCGTTTACACGACCCTTGGGAACAGGTGAGTTTTAAGGCGAGTGGGGAGGCGCTTAGTATTTACTGCCTTTGTAAGGAGATAAAGACTCCCCTTCTTTACCCATGCCTTCTCTCTTCCTCCGCCCTTCCATCCTTGAGATTCAGCGCCCAAGTTCTCATCTTTCCCCCCTCGAGCAAGCACCCAACCATGTCCGGATCCAGAGGTCAAGGAAAGTGGATGGCCTCCTCCGTCAAGGAGAAGGACATTACCGAGCTTCGGGCGGCCGGGTATCTGGCGAAGGAAATCGCCCACCGTCTTCCATCCAAGGGGCAAGTCGTCCCTACACCAAAGCCCAACGAGAGGGTGGTGTTCATACCTCATTTCATCCGCAGGCTAGGGTTTCCACTCCACCCTTTCATTTGTGGTTGATGTTCTATTACGGGCTAGACTTCCATGATCTAGCCCCGAACTCTTTCCTCAACATCTCGACATTCATTGTCGTGTGTGAGGCCCTCCTCCGCATCCAACCCCACTTCGGGATGTGGCTCAAGGTCTTCAACGTGAAGCCGAAGGTGGTGGATGGCCAGCACGCAGAGTGTGGAGGCGCCATGGTGAGCAAGCTGACCAATGTCTCTTGGCCAAAAGGTACTTTCGTGGACACTCTCAAGGAGTGGCAGAAACTATGGTTCTACATCACAGAGCCCCGCAGCGCCACCTGGGCCGCGGCTGCCGAATTCAACTCTAGAGCTCCAATGCGGCTCACCTCCTGGATTGAGAAGGGCCCAAATTGGTCTTCATCAGACGAGCTGATAGCACTGCAAATGCGCATTCAAAGCATGGTGGACAAAAACATTAAGCTCGTCGACGTAATTCAAGTGATGCTAGTTCGCCGGATCCTCCCATGCCAAAGCCGAAGCCGCCCTTTATGGGAATTCAATCCGAAGAAGCACCAAACTCTGGAAAGGCTCTTCAGAACCACTCACAAAGACGCTTGGAAGTTGCTCTTCAAAGGCAACGAGACGCCGCCAGCCATAGATTCGGACCGCGGGCACGACATTACCCACCCCGCCAACGAGGTTAGCCTTTAGCGCATCATCCACTTGCTTGCTTCAAGGAGGATATCTAAACTTTTATTATTTCAGGTATGGATGGAGAGAGCGGAGCGGGTTCGGTGTCGGGCCGCGCTACCCGAGGAACCAGTCATCCCACGCCTGGCGAAGATGCTGGTACCAGCGCCCTATACGGCACCAGAGAATAAGGCCAAGAAGAAGGCCAAGGGGGTCCGGAGTGGCCCCCGCCGCAAGGGCGCTTCGGGCGTGACGTCCGAAGACAAGACCCGCTCCTCCGTCGCCGAAGACGAGGAGGAGGAGGAGGAGGTGGAGAGAGACTCTCCCCCTGATGGGGGGGAAGAAGAGGGCGGCCTCCACAAATATGGAGGCGGAGGCGCCCAAGAGGGGGAAAGGCCATCTCCCGGATAACTCCACATGGGATGTCGACAGCAGCCCGGAGCGAAGCCCCCGAAACAAGCCTCCGGCCGCGTCATAACTACCTAAACCCACGTATGTCCATGCGTTCGTCCTCTCTTGCTTCATAATATAATATGTTAATTTATGCCACTGCAGTTCGGCCCACGACAGCTCCTAGCGATCCTCATCAAGAGGTTCGTTGGATTCAAAGGCGATGGCTAGTGAGTCACCGGCGGCCGCTCACTCTCCCGCGGCCAAGGGCGACGATGAGGTGCTGTCCCAAAGGACCTTTTCAGGCCAGGGAGAGGTTTGGGGGGGCTGTCGAAGTGGCTCCAGGAGGCAAGACCTCGGCTTCCGGACACATGGGGGAGCAGATCCCCATGGCGACTGGGGACGGGGGCCTTGCTCCATTTGGTCCCCAGCCAAATACAAGTCCGGGGACCTATACGGCTCCAGAATCCGGCGAATAACCTCCTTCGAAAGAAGGGGGTGTGCCTGTTCCATCGGTGACCTCTGTCCAACCAGAGGCACCGGATAATCTGCTGGAAGCGCTACGAGGCATTTCCATTGTGGAAGAACACCGTATACTTATGGGTACAATGATGGAGAAGGTTCAGTTCGTCAAGAGCGGATTGACCGAAGCCTGTAGCGGCCTGCTGACAGGTTTTGAGGTAAGCGGCGTAATAGGGAACATCCCAATATAGACAGTAGCCCCTGAGATACTGCCCGGTGTTTGAAAAGAAAAGTCAGATAGAGGATCAATTAAATTTCGCAGGAAACTAACTAAAATGTGTCTGATGTGAATAAGCAAGCATCGTTGTTGGTCGCGACCTCACACACTGCTGAAGTCTCTGGACTGAAGCAGAGACTGGAGCGGTCCGAGGAGGAGCTCGGCCAAGCGAGGAAGCAGCTGGAGGATGAGCAAGGTATGTAATGACTCACTATATATTCAGAAAGAATAAATGATGTATATTGACCTTAGTGTCATAATATGTGTAGGAGCGACGACCGAGGTCGAGGCCCTTAAAAAGGCCCTGGCCAAAGACGAGGGGATAGCTGTCAAGGAGCAGGCCGCTTGTAAGAAGCTTAAGGCTAGGCTGAACAAGGTCCAGCAAGAGCTCTAGGATGCTGTCAAGAAGTATGAGACCTTGGAGGGCGATGCTTTGGCTCGAGAGACCGAACTCGCAAAGGCTCGTCAAAGCGCGGAAGCGGCCCGGGTTGAAGCCTAGGGTGCCCTCCAGGAGATCTAGGAGCCAAGAAGATCGCGACGGGTAGGGCATTTAGTATGCAAAGCAAGTATGTGAAAGAGAAGTATTTCTTACTAACCCGGATTCGGAGTTCTCCAGCGCCGTTTGCAGATCTGCCGCGCAGTGTGTCTGACGCTGGGGAGTTCTTCTGAGCCGAAGAAGGGAGCTCAACGGAGAAGCTGTTCTAGTTGCAATACCTTGCACCAGAGCATCCAGTGCCCTTCACCGATCAACTAAAACAGCTGGTCGAGCTGCATAGGGTGGCTGAACTGTCCATGAAGGATTTGATAATCCGGTTGTGGCCTGCCGAAGCTATGCCTAGCAGCTACTTCGGGCTCGTGAAGTGGCTGTTAAACGCATGTCCTCGGCTGGACGTCGTCAAGCGATCGGCCTGCATTGAAGGTGCGCGCATGGCCTTCGCCCGCGCCAAGGTGTGGTGGGCGAAGATGGACGCCGTCAACCTGACAACTGAGGGGCCGCTAGAGGGCAAGGAGCATCGCACGCCCGAGCGGTATTTTGCAGATGTCCTAGAGGGCTCTCACATTATGGCGATGCAATGTGCGCAAGACATTATTTTCGAATGAATACGCTCATGTTGTCTTTGCCTTGTATGATGAAACAAAATCGTTATGTAATATAATGTTTTGTTATTTAAAGAATTACTCCTGCTGTGCGGCTATGTTATGTGAAATCTAAAAGTTGGCCAATTGTCGGCTTCTGCCCCACATAAGAAATACGGGGGTGTTCGGGATGTAATCTAAACACTCTTGAATCAATTGTTTGGTCCTTGAAGGAGGTGTTTAGCGCGATGAACCAGGCAATCAGACTATGCGACTTTAGCACCCTCACTTAGGCATAGGAGTTTGACAAATAAAAATATAGGCGCATCCCCTAGTATCCGAACTAGGATGCTGTAAACACTTGATCGGGTAAGTACCAATCCCTCGCGTAATGCGGAAAAAATCTCTAGGGATTTGAGACCTCCAAAGAGCTGACCGGCTCTCGCCGCATCATGACAGTCACTTTTCGTCTTCCTCTACTAAGGTGCTCATCCGGGTAGACCAGGGCACAATCACAGTAGTTCTCCCTTTACTACCCTAGCCGATACAGCGGAACGTAAGGTAGTAAGCACAGGAGCCGGGCAACCCAACTATTAACCAAAGACATGATTCGGAGCCAATGCATATAGTGCTAAATTAAGGGTGTCAAACTATATTGTAGAAGTGTTCAGACTTTTGTTGCCATGTTGTGGGGTGCTACGAAGCCCCTGGAAAATTGAAACGTACCAGAGTGTACAGGTGCTATTTGATAAAGTTATCAAAAGAGAAAATGAAGAAAAGGTCGTAAGCTAGAGCCATAAAATTTGGGTGGCAAACTGTTTCCATTATAAGTTCACTGGTGCATTGAAGCACATTTATACAAGTGGTGCAATAAGTAGAAGGCTATTTACTATGCCTTAACCAAGGAAGAGCTGCGTGTGTGTCCTGAAAACAGGTAAAGGGATCATTAAAGAAACCACCTAAAAGTTCCCCGGTACGTCCATGCTTCTTGTCGTCTTGGTGTTTTTATCCTTTGAAAAGGATCGATGGTCGAGCCGTCAGCAAAGGCCTGTGAGGAAGAAACCTGAAAAAAGCGAAACAAGGAAACAATGAAAGTATGAGTGTCCGGGGGGGGGTCGAGCCATATTGTGGATCACAAGCTGGTTATGCCTCCATCTGTGCCCATGGTATTTTTAGTGCGTAGTTATGTATGCGTGGTACAATTGCCGCCACTTGGTCGGGACTGGGATGGTGGCTGAATTGCTAGTCGAGCTCTTGACGAGCCGAGCTGTCCTGCTGCAGAATGGTTCGGACTTTCTTGACAGTGTCCGGGGAATCGGCCGCCAAATTGAGGTTTAGCTTAAAAAGGCCACTCTGTACCTCCGCCGGTAAGGCAGCGGTGTGCTCCTCGGTGCGGAGGGAGCGTTCCGTGTTTCCATTAACTATTATGATGCCTCATGGTCCGAGCATCTTGAGCTTAAGATAAGCGTAGTGTGGCACCACATTGAATCGAGCAAATGTGGTTCGTCCGAGCAGCGCACGATAGCCACTGCGAAAAGGGACGATATCAAAGATTAACTCCTCACTTTGAAAGTTGTCCGGAGCTCTGTAGACAACCTCTAGTGTGATTGAGCCCGTATAGCGGGCCTCTACACGTGGTATGACTCCTTTAAAGGTAGTCTTTGTGGGCTTGATCCGTGATGGATTGATGCCCATTGTGCGCCATGTATCCTGATAGAGTAAGTTGAGGCTGCTGCCACCATCCATCAGGACTCGCGTCAGGTGGAACCCATCCATTATTGGGTCCAAGACCAGTGCGGCTGAACCGCCGTGATGGATACTGGTCGGATGATCCCGGCGATTGAAAGTGATCGGGCATGACGACCATGGATTAAATTTTGGGGCGACTGGCTCTATCACGTAGACGTACCTGAGCGCGCGCTTGCGCTCCCTCTTGGGGATGTGGGTAGCATGTATCATGTTTGCCGTTTTGACCTGGGGGGGATTTCTTCTGTCCCCCTGTGTTCGGCTGTCGGGGCTGTTCATCATCGTCCTCGCTTTGCGATCCCTTTTCCTTATTCTTGGCATTTAATTTGCCGGCTTGTTTGAAAACCCAACAATCTCTGTTGGTATGATTGGCTGGTTTGTCTGGGGTGCCATGGATCTGGCACGGACGATCGAGTATGCGGTCCAAGCTGGATGGTCCTTGATTGTTTCTTTTATATGGCTTCTTCCGCTGACCGGACTTGGAGCCACTGAATCCGGCATTGACTATGGTGTCATCGGTGTTATCACCATTGCTTCGGCGTTTGTGTCTACTGCGTCAGAGCTTGCCGCTGCTATTTTTGGCCTCGGAGGTGCCCGTTTCATTTGTTGTATTTTTGCTACAGGCCAGCTAACTGTCCTCACCCGCACAAAAGCGGGTCATGAGTGCCGTGAGGGCTGCCATGGATTTCGACTTTTCCTGTTCGAGGTGGCGGGAAAGCCATTCGTCACGGGTGCTGTGTTTGAAGGCTGTTAGGCCTTCGGCATCCGGGCAGTCGACGATCTGGTTCTCTTTAGTTAGGAACCTAGTCCAGAATTTCCTGGCTAACTCCCCAGGCTGTTGAACTATGTGACATAAGTCATCGGCATTTGGTGGCCAGACATATGTACCTTGGAAGTTATCGAGGAAGGCTTCTTCCAAGTCCTCCCAGCTGCCAATAGAATTTGCAGGCAGACTGTTTAACCAGTGCCGAGCTGGCCCTTTCAGTTTTAACGGGAGGTATTTGATGGCATGGAGGTCATCTCCACGAGCCATGTGAATGTGGAGAATAAAGTCCTCGATCCACACCACGGGGTCAGTTGTTCCATCGTATGATTCATTTTTTACGGGTTTAAACCCTTCCGGGAACTCGTGATCCATTACTTCGTTAGTGAAGCAAAGAGGGTGTGCGGCGCCATTACATCGGACCGCATCGCGAGGTAGCTCCGATGGAGTCCGTTTGCGGCGTTCGGTCTGTGCATGACTAGGTTTGTCATGTCTGAATAGATAGCCGTCGACACGTGTCGAGGCACGTCCTTGCGATCCGTAGATAGATCTGGTATGTCCTGCTCTATTGTTCAGGTCCTGCCGAAGGTCATATGTGTGACCATGAGATGTTTGATCTTTGCCTTTATAATGCGGCGGGGCGGGCTGGTATTCGTCTTGAGTTGCCACTTTGTCCCGACCACGTGGTGGTCGATCCGCCCCATTGCGTGATATTGGTATGGGCTCCAGCGCCTCATCATCGAACTGAGGTAGCAATTTGCGCTTCGGGTAACTCTTGGCTGGGTGCTTAAGGTCGTATTCTTCGGCTGCTAGGACATCAGTCCATCTATCATTTAGCAGATCTTGACCAGCTTGAAGCTGCTGCTGCTGCTTCTTTTTCAGGCTCCTTGCAGTGGCTATTAGCTGACACTTAAAGCACTCCTGCTCAATAGGTTCCTCAGGCACAATGAAATCCTCGTTGCCGAGGCTCACCTCATCCTCGGAGAGCAGAAGATAATTGATGTCCTCCGAGTCTTCGTTTATGGCCTGTTCATCCGGGCTAACTTGCTCATCTTCCCGTTCTTCTTGTTTGGAAGTTGCTTTAACGGGGTCTTCATTATCTTCGGCAACGTCCGGAGTGTTATCTTCTCCTGTGCCGATATTGATATCTTTTGCACGACGTGACTTAGAGCAGCGCCGCTGACGTCGGCGCTTGGGCTGTGTTCCAGGAGGTTTATCCTCGACTGGATCTTCTTTGTCATCGTCGTTAGGTTCTTTAGGTGTATCCACCATGTACACGTCGTGCGAAGAAGTGTCCGTCCAGCGTCCGTTGAACGGCGGGTTTTGGCCGTGCTCCTCATCTGCATCGTCGTCCATACCGTCGATGTCTTCAGAGCTATGATCGAGCATATCTGTTAAGTCTTCGAAAGTGGCTATAAAGTGGGAGGCGGCTGGGAAGCGAAATTCCTATCATCAGCTTCTAGTTCGAACCAGAAACAGTTCGGCTGTGAATCCCCCGCTAAGGATAGATTTTTTAATGACTTCAGCACATCGCCCAAAGGCGAGTGCCGGAAGATGTCCACGGCGCTGCATTCGGCGATCGATGACCGATCGTGCTCGACATGCGCGGACACACGTAGTTCGGAACTTACAGCCGGAAACAAGTCCGAGGTTCCGGTAACATAGGCATTGCCAGAGGTTAGGTCTGTGTGCGGCTCCAACGCCGTAGGGTCTGCGGTCTCCATAGCGGGGTTGAGCTCCCTGTCCTCGGATGGCGCGGCCTACTCCAGATCTAAGGCCAGAGTGGTTACCGGTGCAATTTTGTGGGTATAGCCCGATGACAGATCTAAGTCATGTTCATCGAGGTGACTGGGAGCGACTGTCGTGGTCTCGAATCCGTCAAAGATCAAGTCTCCGTGGATATCCATGACATAGTTTGAGCTCCCGAATTTGACGTGACGGTCGGGGGGGGGGGTAGCTGTCGATCTGCTCCAGATGGCCAAGCGAGTTGGCCCGCATTGCGAAGCCGCCGAACACGAAGATCTGTCCGGGGAGAAAGGCTTCCCCTTGGACAGCGTTGTTGTAGATGATTGAAGGAGCCATCAAACCTTTTGGGGACGACATAGTGGAACTCTCAATGAAAGCACCAATGTCGATGTCAAAACCGGCGGATCTCGGGTAGGGGGTCCCGAACTATGCGTCTAAGGTCGATGGTAAGAGGAGACATGGGACACAATGTTTACCCAGGTTCGAGCCCTCTTTACGGAGGTAATACCCTACTTCCTACTTGATTGATCTTGATGAATATGAGTGTTACAAGAGTTGATCTACCACGAGATCGTAATGGCTGAACCCTAAAAGTCTAGCTTGACTATGATTATGAGGATATATCTACGGACCTAGCCCTCCGGATTATATAGACACAGGAGGGATCTAGGGTTACATAAGGTCGGTTACAGATAAAGGAATCTTCATATTTGATCGCCAAGCTTGCCTTCCATGCCAAGGAGAGTCCCATCCGGACATGGGTAGAGTCTCCGGTCTTCGTATCTTCAGGGCCCATCAGTTTGACCAATATCCAATAGGTCGGACGCCCGACGACCCTTTAGTCCCGGGTTCCCTCAGGCGGGACTAGGCACCCACTGAAGGAAATATGCCCTGGAGGCAATAATAAAGTTGTTATTTTATATTTCCTTATTCGTGATAAAGGTTTATTATTCATGATAGAATTGTATGTCGAAAACCTTAATACATGTGTGACTACATAAACAAACACCGTGTCCCTAGTGAGCCTCTACTAGACTACCTCGTTGATCAAAGATGGTTAAGGTTTCCTAACCATTGACATGAGTTGTCATTTGATAACGGGATCACATCATTAGGAGAATGATGTGATTGACAAGACCCATCCATTAGCTTATCATAATGATCGTTCAGTTTTATTGCTATTGCTTTCTTCATATCAAATAGGAATTCCTTTGACTATGAGATTATGCAACTCCCGGATACTAGAGGAATACGTTGTGTGCTATCAAATGGCACAACATAACTAGGTGATCATAAAGATACTCTACAGGTATCTCCGAAGGTGTTTGTTGAGTTGGCAGAGATCAAGATTAGGATTTGTCACTCCAAGTATCGGAGAGGTATCTCTGGGCCCTCTCGGTAATGCACATCATAATAAGCCTTGCACGCAATGTGACAAATGAGTTAGTTGCGGGATGATGCATTACAAAACGATTAAAGAGACTTGCCGGTAACGATATTGAACTAGGTATGGGGATACCGACGATCGAATATCGGGCAAGTAACATACCGATGACAAAGGGAATAACGTATGTTGTCATAACGGCTTGACCGATAAAGATCTTTGTAGAATATGTGGGTGCCAATATGAGCATCCAGGTTCCGCTATTGGTTATTGACCGGAGAGGTGTCTCGGTCATGTCTACATAGTTCTCGAACCCGTAGGGTCCGCACGCTTAACGTTTGATGACGATTTGTATTATATGAGTTATCTGATTTGGTGACCGAATGTTGTTAGGAGTCCGGATGAGATCACGGACATGACGAGGAGTCATGAAATGGTCGATAGGTAAAGATTCATATATAGGTCAATAGTATTTGGACACCAAAAGTTTCCGGGGGTACCGGGTACGTATCAAGTCACCGGAAGATGTTCCGGGCAACCCCCGGCAAACTATATGGGCCTAATGGGCCAAGAGAGGGACAGACCAGCCCCTAAGGTTCTGGTGCACCCTCCCCCGTCCCCCATATGGGCTGGCCAAATTGGAGTAGAAAAGGGGAAGGAGGAAAGGAAAAAGGGAATAGGATCCCCCCTTCTCCCTCCTCCCTTCCTACTCTGAATAGGAATAGGAAAGGGGGAGGCTGAATTGGGAGGACCCCAAGTAGGATTCCTCCTACTTGGGGCTCCCCCTTGGATGCCTCTCCTCCCCTCCAACCAATATATATGAGCGGGGCACCGCTAGAACACAAAACAAACATTGTTAGCCGTGTGCGGCGCCCCCTCCATAGTTTATGCCTCCTGACATATTCACGTAGTGCTTAGTGATACGTCCATTTTGCATCATGATTTTATATCGATATTTATTGCATTATGTGATTTTATTACACATTATGTCACAATACTTATGCCTATTCTCTCTTATGTTACAAGGTTTGCGCGAAGAGGGAGAATACCGGCAGTTGGAATTCTGGGCTGGAAAAGGAGCAAATATTAGAGACCTATTCTGCACAACTCCAAAAGTCCCGAAACTCCATGGAAGTCAGTTTTAGATTATATAAAAAATATTGGCAAAGAAAGCACCAGAGTGGGGCCACCCACCATCCACAAGGGTGGGGGTGTTCCCTACCCCCTAGGCGCGCCCCCTGTCTCATGGGCCCCCTGGCAGGCCTCCGATGCCCATCTTTGGCTATATGGAGTCTTTCGCCCTAAAAAAATCATAAGCAAGCTTTCGGGACGAAACACCGCCGCCACGAGGCGGGACCTTGGCGGAACCAATCTAGGGCTCCGGCGGAGCTGGTCTACCGGGGAAACATCCCTCCGGGAGGGAGAAATCGTCACCATCAATCCTCTCATCAGGAGGGGGTCAATCTCCATCAACATCTTCACCAGCACCATCTCATCTCAAACCCTATTTCATCTCTTGTATCGAATCTTTTTCCCAAAACCTCAGATTGGTACCTGTGGGTTGCTAGTAGTGTTGATTACTCCTTGTAGTTGATGCTAGTTGGTATAATTCGTGGAAGATCATACGTTCAGATCCTTTATGCATATTAATACCCCTCTGATTATGTACATGAATATGATTTGTGAGTAGTTATATTTGTTCCTGAGGACATGGGAGAAGTCTTGCCATAAGTAGTCATGTGAATTTGGTATTCGTTCGATATTTTGATGAGATGTATGTTGTCTTTCCTCTAGTGGTGTCATGTGAACGTCGATTACATGACACTTCACTATTGTTTGGTCCTAGGGGAAGAGATTGGGAAGTAATAAGTAGATGACGGGTTGCTAGAGTGATAGAAGCTTAAACCCTAGTTCATGCGTTGCTTCGTAAGGGGCTGATTTGGATCCATATGTTTCATGCTATGGTTAGGTTTACCTTAATACTTCTTTTGTCGTTGCGGATGCTTGCAAGAGGGGTTAATCGTAAGTGGGATGCTTGTTCAAGTAAGGGCAGTACCCAAGCACCGGTCCACCCACATATCAAATTTTTAAAGTACCGAATGTGAATCATATGAGCGTGATGAAAACTAGCTTGACGATAATTCCCATGTGTCCTCGGGAGCGCTTTCCTTTATATACGAGTTTTTCTAGGCTTTTCTTTTGCTACAAAAAGGATTGACATCTTTCTGCACCTTATTTACTTTTATTACTTGTTACCCGTTACAAATTACCTTGTCACAAAACTTTCTGTTACCGATAATTTCAGTGCTTGCTGAGAATACCTTACTGAAAACTACTTATCATTTCCTTCTGCTCCTTGTAGGGTTTGACACTCTTACTTATCAAAAGGACTATGATAGATCCCCTATACTTGTGGGTCATCAAGACTCTTTTCTGGCGCCGTTGCCGGGGAGTGAAGCGCCTTTGGTAGGTGGAATTTGGTAAGGAAGAATTTATATAGTGTACTGAAATTTACTGTCACTTGTTATTATGGAAAGTAATCCTTTGAGGGGCTTGTTCAGGGTATCTTCACCCCGATCAGTAGAGCAAAGAATTGCTCCTTAACCTACTGAACCTACTGAAAATGTTTACTTTGAAATTCCTTCGGGTATGATAGAGAAACTGCTAGCTAATCCTTTTACAGGAGATGGAACATTGCATCCCCATTTGCACCTAATCTATGTGGATGAAGTTTGTGGATTATTTAAGCTTGCAGGTATGCCCGAGGATGTTATCAAGAAGAAGGTATTCCATTTATCTTTGAAGGGAAAGGCATTGACATGTGACGGTGTCCTAGACTAGGGGGTACTCAACACGTCGTCTCCCGACGAGCTGGATCGGGTCGAGGACCCCCATGGCGGCTCCCTATTGGGCCAGTTCAGATAGCCCGTGCCGCATACAAGGAGAATTCCATAAGACTTGGCGCCCAAGACAAGAACTCCTCTAAACCCTAGGCCTACGGTGCATATATAAACCGAGGCCAGGCTAGTCAATAGACAATCTCATTTTCATTACTACAATCTCGTGGTAGACACATGTACTTTGTACTACACCCCATATGAATACAATCAAAAGCAGGATGTAGGGTTTTACCTCCATCGAGAGGGCCCGAACCTGGGTAAATCATGTGTCCATGTTACCATCACTCCAAGACACCTAGCTTAGGACCCCTACTATGAGATACGCCGGATATAGAACCGACATTGGTGCTTTCATTGAGAGCCTGCTGGATGATCATCACGGATTGATGGGATAATCAGGTGATATTTTTTCAGTTAGATCTATTTTGTAGATATCTATTTCTTGCAAATTATTCTCTGTCAGTCTGTGAAATTTTCTTCGCAGATGTATTCTAGATCGAAACCTACAGGAATAACCGATCTACTCTGCCGTTCCAATTTGTTATGTGGCGGCCGCCGTCTGATATTTTGATGTTTCTGCGGCTGCTAGCCGAACGGAAGCACACACATGCCGATCTAATCACGCATCGGCATGCACCAACCGTGCGCCTGCTGGTCCCTTGGGAGTCGAGTACTACTGAGGATAGTCCATCTTTATCTAATCGGTTAATAGTCCACCTCGATCCTGTTGATTCTTCCTCACGTGGGAGCCTAGTACTCAATACTAGGAAAAGTAGTACACATGACGTGACCCAGACGTGCTTGACAATGCCGGTTGTCGTTTTCTCTTCGGATCATTGCATCCACCATTGAGCAAATCAGGTGCAACTATTCTAGTTATATGTCTCGTACTATCACTTAATCCATCCGAGAATTTTTGTGCTTTCTATCTGCACTGTTTTTGTATGCGGGAAGCACACGGGTATCCTCGCTTGACGGACGCCCATGTCATTAGACTGTCACCACACACGCCGGCATCTCTGCATATTAAGTTTGGACTATACCGTGCTGGTGTCATCGTCTGCTGTGCCCTAAGTCGGCATCTCCGCGCTACCGCTCCGCCAAACTCACCTCGGCGCCCAGGCCATGTTCTTTTATTTATTCATTTTGCATAAATTAATTATGTAAAATTTTCCATTGTTATTATTATTATTATTATTGTCTGGCCTGGCTTTGATCGTAGACTGATTCCAATATTGCCGAGGATCAGAATAAATAAAACTATTAACGTGTGCGCCTTTAAGCGATTTGCTTGGAGCTGCTGTCAAGATGACGGATGCGTATGGTCCAGGGAGTCCTGGTCTATCCTGGATGTGGCCTTGTTTGCAGGCTTGCCAGCTAGGGGAATCAGTCCATCAGTTTAATAACAAAAGGGAAGGAGCGATCTGACCAGCGACCACTCCTCCAAGTTAGCGTGGAAATTGCCTCTGCCCAGCCGGATTCATCCGAAGCCCGACGAACACTACATATGTGATCGGATAAATGATCTGGGTTGGGTAGCGCTGTCACCTCGGTGTACCAACATACCACGCACAACAGTGCGCGTGAGGCCGATGAGAGTTCAGTTCAGCACGGCCAAGGGAGCTTTGATCTTTCTTTTTTTCCTATTATTTAATTAAATTTGAAGGGTGTCTACACCTTTTAGGCCTCCTTTGGTTTGGAGGAATTTCATAGGAATTTTAGAGGATAGGATTCTTATAGGATTTTTTCCTTTAGAGCCCTTTGGTTCATAGGAATGGATTCCTATTCCTACATAGGATTGGTTCCTATCCTCCACATTTCATAGGAAAATAAAAATGAGCCTAGACTCAATGGAAAAATTTCTCTGGTGTCAACCAAATAACATCTTGTTTCCTATTCCTACTCATAGGATTTGAGATACATGTCATCTCATTTCCTATAAGATTCCTATTCCTACGATAATCCTATCCTATGAACAAAAAGAGGCCTTACTAATGATCCTTTTGTATACACTATCCAGTGGAGCAATCAATTGGACTACTAATTGGGACACATCAATCGAGAGATATCGGTCATCGATTGATCTAGACTGTGGCATCTGCGCGCTATTTTATCTGATGATGGCAACGGGTGAAGTCAATTCAATATGTAGCCGCACCACAGGTGTTGTGTATGCAACCTGGTTATTTCCATGTCCGTGTTACTTCGGACTGTTCGGCCACGACTCAGCCGAACTGATGTACTGTGGCACGTTATGAATCCGCAGTCGCTTCGATTCATCTGAATAAGTCAGCTTATATTTTTCCTGTTAAAATTATATTGCATAAATTATTTGTACCCACATATGCTCTGTCAGTTTGCATCGTCTTATGTATGCAGACACTATGGGTGCTGTTCGGAGCGTTTCAAGCTGTTGCCCTCGCTCTAGTCCGCAGCTCGGTCTGCCAGACGAATTTGCACAATGTGGCGTGATCACCGTCGTCATGTCGTCAAGCTAACTTCAGCGTTCAGACCATGTCTCTCAAATTATTTATTTCATAAGCAAAAATTATACCATTTTCTCTGTTTGTCTTCCGCTACTTTGTGTATGCAGGATAATCAGTTACGTCGTGTTTTGCTGGGCAAGCCGATGCCAGCATCGGCCAGATAGTGTCATCGCCCCATTGGGTCAACCTTTTCTCCCCGTAATCGATTTCGGAGGCGTCACACAGGACTTCGGTGTCACCTTGCTGACCTACTTTGTCTCCTTGGAGGGACCGGGGGCTTCACATCTCCACAGACGACGCACTGTGTCGCCACTTCGGAGTGCAGAGCTCTTCCCTCGGCCACCTCTGGACCAGCTTGGGGTCTGGGACCTCGACCCACGCCAAGCTCGGACCACGTCGTCAACACCGAACACATTAACTAGCTAAGTCGCTTTCATTCTCAAAAACTTTCAGTTTTAAATTTTTTTCGGTTCAACCAAGCATTATACCTTTTTAGCAAAAAGTGGTATGTGAAAAACTTCCTTGTCAAAACTTTGTATGTGACACACAAATTCAAATACCCCGTTCACTTGGGGGCTTCCTTTATGAAGCCTTTCCCCTTGCATATGATTATACTTGTATGGCTTTGTTCCTTTTTCATGTATTACGCCACAATATGCACCATATTGACTTAAGTGTTCCGCAAGCTGGGTTGCCTTGCTCTTGTGTTTACCCCTATGTTCCCGATTGTTCGGCTAGGGAGTAAAGGGAGCACCTCTGCGATCGTTACTGCCGGGTCATCCGGATGTGTACCTCAGACTGGGTGAAGCCGAAAGCTAGCGCTCTTATTGTTTTCAATCATGGTCGGCACACAACGGAACTCATGAATACAAGAAATCTATTGCACAAGTCTCATAGTAACAATGAGCAACCGAAGAAAGGTATCGGTGGAGCTACTATTTTCTTCGAAGATGCTTCTTACACTTCGTCGGTAATATAGCATAAGTTCCCTGAGCACGCTTTGTCTGTTACAGCCTTATGTCCTGATTGCCTGGTTATCGGAAACACCGTCGATATTCTCGACAGGTGGAGTACATAACACTTTTCGGCCCTTGGCCCAAGAGGGAGAAGCCGACTGTCGGTTAAGACGTGTTTAAAGTTCGGGTGAACACAGATATGATATAAGTACTTCGGTACATACACTCATTATAGATAAAATTCTTTTACCCAAGTCACTTGGGAGCTCTTAAATTAATATGAGCAGTTTTATAATAGATGTTTTCTTCTTAGTCGTTGCAAAATCTTTTTCTACCACTCCTTTATCGACTCAGGTGTATGATCAATAGCCGGGTAGCCTGGTTCCTCTCTCAAACCGCTCGCGTTTAGTTCGCTAAACTGGCCTGAGAAACACTCCGCCTTCGGGATAGGGAGGTTGAAGCCGAAGGCTGACCCACTTGAAGTCTAGAGATCGGATTTGTCATGTTAAAGCACGACGGAAGTACACTTTTGAGACCAATTTCTTATTGGCACCAAAACAACTTGATTCAATCTAGACGTAAAGTTTTTACGCATGTTTTTGGCCTTTGAGCTTATAACATCTTTCACCTATTTTATGTTTTCCTTTCAGGAAGCAGGACATTCTCTTGGTTGAGGTGTTCGGCGTGAAACTCTTTTATAAAACTACAGTTCGGCATCTTTTCTGCCGAACCCCACCTCGGTATTGTCAAAACATACATGATAGTTGAACTAGTTCCCGGGGAGGTACGATCCTAGGGTCGGCCATGTTGCCCAACCCAATTCTTGGGGTGCTACTGCATTGGCAATCCAATGCAGAAAATTTAAGTGCAATATAGTTTTCGAGGAGATTATCATCCTCAGGTTGGTCGGCCGCACCCAACCTGAGTCTCGAGGACTTTGCACACCGCTTTTGTGTCCTGAAGTATTCTAGTGAGCTAGGAGTTGATCCTCAGGCTGATTTTGCGAATCAACCTGAGTCTCAGGGGCTACTGGGATCAGCAGTCTTATGTCATCCTTCAGGTGCATCTCGGGTTTTAGATCGATACACATCTTGAGGACTATTGACTATATATCTCGGCAGAGAATAAATTGCACCAATCAAAAATATTGACAAAAAATCGGCCTGCTGTCGGGGTGGTGCACCACCTCGGAAGCAGTCTGACATAAAGCTCGGGCGCTAGTGCTGGCTCCATAGAGGGCATTTCTGGCATTAAGCTCTGCTAAACTCCTTCAACTTTTTCGAACCAAGGTGATCTATGATGCCTCGGATACAGTCCGGCGTTGGAGCTCGGATACGATCCGACGTTGGAGCTCGGATACATTCCGGCGTTGGAGCTCGGAAGCGGTCTGGTGTTGGTGCTCGGCTGCAAAGGATACCTTGAATGCAGTCCATCGTTGGACCTCGGACGCAAGAGGACGCTGCCGCCCGGGAACAACTTCAAACCCGAGGTGTGGCATAAAAAGAACAAGGCCTTGATAAAGGCCGGAAACTTAAAGGGGCTCCTCGGATACCCGATGTATAAACTCTTTAGATGCACTTCGGCGATCCTCAAGATCAAAGATGAGAAGATTTGTTGAACCAGTTTTCAAGATCGATGACCGAAGATGAAGAACGGTTCGGAAGAATCGAGGAGAGTCCCCAACTTGAAGACCAGTTCAGGGGGCTATTGACGGTGTCCTGGACTAGGGGGGTACTCAACACGTCGTCTCCCGACTAGCTGGATCGGGCCGAGGACCCCCATGGCGGCTCACTATTGGGCCAGTTCGGATAGCCCGTGCCGCATACAAGGAGAATTCGACAAGACTTGGCGCCCAAGACAAGAACTCCTCTAAACCCTAGGCCTATGGTGCATATATAAACTGAGGCCAGGCTAGTCAATAGACAATCTCATTTTCATTACTACAATCTTGTGGTAGACACATGTACTCTGTACTACACTCCATATGAATACAATCAAAAGCGGGATGTAGGGTTTTACCTCCATCAAGAGGGCCCGAATCTGGGTAAAATCATGTGTCCATGTTACCATCACTCAAAGACGCCTAGCTTTGGACCCCTACTACGAGATACGCCGGATATAGAACCGACAACATGGTTTAGGCTATGTGATGATATTGGATAATGGAACTACAACCGATTGAAATTAGAATTTCATCAAAAGTTTTATCCTATGCATCTGGTTCATCATGATCGTAATTATATATATAATTTTTGGCCTCGTGAAGGAGAAAGCATCGCTCAAGCTTGGGGTAGGCTTAAGTTAATGTTATATTCATGCCCCAATCATGAGCTCTCAAGATAAATTTTATTCAAAAAATTTATGCTCGGCTTTCTCTCAATAATCGCTCCATGCTCGATACTTCTTGTACTGGTTCTTTTATGGTGAAGACTATTGAATTCAAATGGGATTTATTGGAAAGAATTAAACGCAACTCTGAAGATTGGGAACTCGACGAAGGTAAGGAGTCAGGTATAACACCTAAGTTTGATTGTGTTAAATCTTTTATGGATACTGATGCTTTTCATGAATTTAGCACTAAATGTGGACTTGACTCTTAGATAGTAGCTTCTTTCTGTGAATCATTTGCTACTCATGTTGATATCCCTAAGGAGAAGTGCCTTAAATATCATCCTCCCATTGAAGTAAAAGTAGTTCAACCTATTAAAGTTGAAGAAAATACTATCACTTATAATGTTGATCCTATTGTTCCTACCGCTTATATTGAGAAACCACCTTTCCCTACTAGAATAAAGGATCATGCTAAACCTTCAACTGTGGTTCATAAGAGTAAAACTAGAACACCTACACCCTCTGAGAAAATGAAAGTTGAACCTAGTATTGCTATGGTTAAAGATTTCTTGCCCGATAATATTGATGGGCATGTTATTTACTTTTGTGATGAAGCTGCTAGAATTGCTAGACCCGATACTAAAAATAAACATAGACCTATTGTTGGCATGCCTGTTATTTCTGTTAAAATAGGAGATCATTGCTATCATGACTTATGTGATATGGGTGCTAGTGCGAGTGCAATACCTCATTCTTTATATGAAGAAATTATGAATGATATTGCACCTGCTGAGATAGAAGGTATTGACGTTACAATTAAGCTTGCCAATAGAGATACTATTTCACTGATTGGGATTGTTAGAGATGTTGAAGTCTTGTGTGAGAAAGTTAAATATCTGGCTGATTTTCTTGTTCTTGGTTCCCCACAAGACGAATTTTGTCCCATTATATTTGGTAGACCCTTCTTGAATACTGTTAACGCTAAGATAGACTGCAAGAAGGATATTGTTTCTGTTGGTTTAGGGGATATGTCTCATGATTTTAATTTTGCTAAATTTCGTAGACAACCCCATGATAAAGAATTGCCTAGTAAAGATGAAATTATTGGTCTTGCTTCTATTGTTGTGCTTCCTAATGATCCTTTAGAACAATATTTGCTAGACCATGAAAATGATATGTTTATGAATGAAAGAAGGGAAATTGATGAAGTATTCTTTAAACAGGGGCCTATTTTGAAACACAACTTACCTGTTGAAATTCTAGGGGATCCTCCTCCACCCAAGGGTGATTCCGTGTTTGAGCTTAAACCATTGCCTGACACTCCTAAATATGCTTATCTTGATGAAAAGAAGATATATCATGTTATTATTAGTGCTAACCTTTTAGAGCAAGAAGAAGAGAAATTATTGAAAACTCTGAAGAAGCACCGTGCTGCTATTGGATATACTCTTGATGATCTTAAGGGAAATAGTCCAACTCTATGCCAGCACAAAATAAAATTGGAAAAAGATGCTAAACCGGTTGTTGATCACCAATGACGGTTAAATCCTAAGATGAAAGAAATGGTAAGAAAAGAAATACTAAAGCATCTTGAGGCAGGTACAATTTATCCCGTTGCTGATAGTCAGTGGGTAAGTCCTGTCCATTGTGTACCTAAGAAGGGAGGTATTAATGTTGTTCCTAATGATAAAGATGAATTGATCCCACAAAGAATTGTTACCACTACAAAAAAATACACTTCCGTGATGATACGTGTTTGTCACAGTAGGTCGCGTTTTCTGTCATGCATATACATCCATGAAAAATTTATGACAGAATCAAGATAGTCATACCTGTGTTGTCGTAGAAGTGTTCCATGACATTGCCAAAATTATCATCATAGAAGTATCCACTTCCATGACGATAAATCGCGCGTCACAGAAGTGCTTTCGTCAAGGGTGACCGACACGTGGCATCCATCGTAACAGAACACCGTTAAGCTATCGGGTCGAATTTTGGATCCAATAACCCGTTAACAGCCACGACCAATGCCGATTTTCCACGTGTAAAATTCTCATTGGCTGATGGATCCATGCGTCAGCTCCGCATTGGCACAGGTGTCACTCATCCAACGGTCGAGATGGGCCTATGATATGTTGACACGTGGACCGGCCCAAAAGTGGCCCACAAAGATTAAATGGGCCGGCCCAACCGAAGGCCCATAAGATTTAGCGAACCATAATGGGCCGGCCCAGCTAAAGGCCCACAAAATTTAGCGGACCATAATGGGCTGGCCCAGCTAAAGGCCAACATGATTTTGCAGACCATAATGGGCCGGCCCAGCTAAAGCCCACAAGATTTTGCGGACCACAATGGGCCGGCCCAGCTAAAGGCCCACTAGATTCTGCCGACCATAATGGGCCGGCCCAACTAAAGTCCCAACATTCTCTGTCAAATTGGCCCGTCAACGACATATCCTAAACTTGTCATCAACGCGGCCCATGGTCACTTCTGACCCGTTAACAGTCCGCTAAGTAATTGGGCCGAATTACGGCCCAGTGTATTTTCGGCCTTTTAAAGGTCCGGCTTCATTTGGGCCCATTTACAGGCCATCAAAACTTTTGGCCCATAAATGACCGTGAAGAATTTGGGTCATATTTGGCCATGTCTGACATTCGGCCTGTTAGAGGCCCACTATAGCTTTGGGCCACTTTCGGCCTGTTGTCATTTTCGGCCTGTTAACGCCGGACGTAAACCATGGGCCATATGTGGCCCAATGTCATATCAAACCCATTAACGACCCATATAAAAATGACGATAATCTAGCCCGACCGAAGTTCCGGCCTGTTAAAGGCCCGTGTATTAGGTCGGCGCATTTACGGCCTGTCCGAATTTCAGCCTGTTAAAGTCTAGTGGGTTATTTGGCACAATCAGGGCCCAATCTCACTTTCGGTCTATTAAAGGCCCATGTATTTTATGGGCTCGAGATATTTACACCTGTAAACGGCCTATTTTTATTGAGGGCCCAAATTATGTTTAGGCCTGTTAAAGGCCCACTGTGGGCACAGGCCTACCAGAAAAATATGAAAGCTTATGCTGATTTAGGCCCGGATATTTTTAGTGGGCTACATGCCAATTTCGGCCCGTAATCGTTTTTAGCCCAATTGGAATTGGCCCGGCGAATGTTGGCATGTTGGGCTCCTACGAAGGTTTCGGCCGAATACATTACTAAGATAAACCTACACTATACAAAAATAGGGTCGTAATTGCTGCAGCCTGAGGCAGGATCATAAATGTTGTATCGCAACAAAATAAATTCCAACCATACAACAAAAGGCATGTTGGCATAAAGTTTACAGTCCTTCCAGATAAAAGCACCATCAGATGTATAGAAGCACAGATCATTTGACCTGAGTGCTAATGTTTCAGGCTGTAGAATCTGATGGAGCAGCACAATCTCCACCTTTTTCCGCCATTGCTCTTGAACAACGAAGCGAATGTCTGATAGTCTGGTTTCAAAACCATCCATATCTTGACGACATTTCTCAACCACTATTCTTGTTTCCGAAACAACGTCCATTAGGGATTGGACTTGTGTCTGGAGAACATATATATCACTATGTCTAGCAGGAAGATTTTGTTCAGTGGGCGATTTGGACGAGGTTACCTTGACAACCAACCCAGAAATATGCAGGAAGATGCTTTTTGCACTGTTAGTGGAGAGATACTGACACATTGCAGCAAGAGGTGACATAGTGCATGTAGTAGCCTCGTCACCTTCAGGTGGTTGTGGCTGTTCAATCATTTGTTCCATAGCTTCCTGAAAGTTTGAACTTGTAGATTAGTGTACCGGATAAGTTACTAATGAGACGAAAACAAACAAAGTAGGTTAAACGTTTATACATAACTTATTTTGGTGAACTACTGTAATACATCAGCATGTATTGTAGTCCCAAGTACATAATAAAATCACTTTCGGAGCATATGTCCATGTAGCATGCCTACTGTATTGTCTATTTCCTCACATTCATTGACATCTAAGGATAAAGAGACATGGTTTAAAGTAGGATGAACATAGTATGACATCATTCATATCATGGGCAAACAGATATAAAACAAACAAGCTATTTTATCATTGTGTGCGCACGTGAACATAACAACTAGATTATAGATCAAGACCAAAAGAATATCCTTCATCTCTTTTAAACCATGTAAGGTGAAATGATATGTTAAGACAACTGTGAATAAAAGTGAACAGAGTAACTGACATTGGCTGCAAACCAAGTAGTTAAATGAACACATCACAGTACCAATCAGTTCAAGGCAGGAGGAGTAAGGACTTACAACAGCGGCTTGAACTGGTGTGCTCATGCCCTTCATCTTGCTGGTGTGGCAATTCTTGAAGATTTGCACTACATTCGGTTCAGGTTCTTTTTGGTCCACACGGGATTTCCTCTGTATTTGGAACAAGTCAATATAGATACGATAATATGGCACAAAAAAGAATGAAGTAGCAGCTATTTACAAGAGCCTCGCAGTGTGCAATATAGCTACGAGATCCTGTGGTCTGTTGGAATTTCACTTTAGAACGGTTGGTTTTGTTCTTCAAACAGTTAGCCTAGAAGAAGATACACTTGTAAGGCACATACATAAATACAAGTTCAATATGTGGTCTGATCAAATACATATAGCCTACCTCATACTTTGGATCAGACCAGTGTTTAACGAGGGTTGTCGAGTCTTCATCTGTAATATATTCCACTGGAGATGTTTGGGCGATTTCATTGTTAGCCTTGCCTTCAAAGTGAGATTTTCTAAGGTGGTACTAATACTATCGCAGAGCAGACTGAAAAACATGAGTGCATGCTTGTCTAGTTGCATCATCTTTCGGATCCAACTTGAACCTCATCTGTTGAAAAAAGAATGTGAGTCTTATTAGGAGGAAGCTAGAAAGTATGGGACAGAGCAAGACAATATTACTAATTGCGATGAATAACATTACTTACGGATAAATGGTCAAGGAAGGTGTTAAACTGGGTATTGTCTTTCTCATTCCTATACTGGATCCACGTTGGGAGGATATGTGCATGACACCTAACGACAACGGCTGCCTCTGATACTAACTTGGATGACTCTGTAGCATCACGTGGCCTTTTTAAACCTGCCTCAAAATGGATCTCCATTCTCCCTCCTTTAGATTTTGTTAATCTGTCAAGCATTATCTCTGATGTCTGTTTCCGCTTGCGTCGTGGTGCTAGTTCAACAACGAATATGGAAAGTGTTAGTGTACATCAAACTGTGAGAGTACATATAAAGGAGCATGCAACTGCAACTTGACTCGGTCAGGTACCATCTTGGTGTTGATGCTCATGAGGTTCATCTGATCTTGCCAAGTCCTGTTGTGTTAGTAGTGCTTCGGAAGTAGTGTTAGGTGTGAAGGCAGCTTGGGAACTGGCCAGTTCCGGAGCAAACGAACGAGTAACTGGTTGAGATGCTGGTACAGTTGAAGCGGATGCTGCAGTTGGTGGAGCAGGTAATATTGTGTTTCTAGATTTAGCTGGTGGACTTGGACCTTCTACTGCACTATAAGTACCAGCAGAATCTCGATGGCAGAACCTTTTCCGTTTCACCCGACGAGTAACAGCACTCCCTACTATATTATTTTCCTTGCTCTTTTTTGACTTTGCCATGTCAAGCTGTACCCACAACACAAGAATAAAATCACTCTTCAGAACTCATTGATGCATGATACAGACAAGCACTACTTTGATGTAAGACAACCGTATGAGGATGGAATATGTAAGAAAAACAGGACGGCATGACATATTCATAGCTACGATGTGCAAACTAAGCAGAAGGATTTTCAAGAAAATAGAAGTAATGCAAGCTAGACCCATATGAAAGATGCAACCAATATTACTCTGCCAAGTTAAAAGTGTCTTGTCATAAGTGGCAATTCGAAAAATTAGAAGCAGTACAACATAGAAATCAATGCAAGATGCAACCACTATCAAACTGCCATGTTAAAAGCGTCCAATCATGAGTGACTGATGCGGGATACACAACAGCAGTACTTTGATGTAAGAACATGGTATGATAGATAGATGCAGTGTATTCTAGACACAGAAAGCCATGTCATATGCACATGTATAATGTATAAACTCAGCAGGCGGAATTTAATCAAAATAGAAGAAATACAGGCTAGACAACATATGCAACATGAAACCAATTATCACACTGTCAACTTAGAGCAAGCACCTGCGATGGTGGAGTACGGGAGATGAACTCATCATGTAGACTTGGGACTTCAACTTCATTAGCAGTAGCAGTGGCAAATCTAGAGTCTCTATTTGCGTCGGTGCGGAGGACCACCAACATCCCCTAACTTACTCTTTTCCTTCCTATTTTCTGATATTGCCTTATGAAGTCAAAACCACAAGAAGATGAATAAAATTAGCTCTGCATAACTGGTTGATGCATGATATAGACGAACACTACTTTGATGTAAGGCAAGCGCAGGATAGGAGGATGGAATATATACAAAAAAAGATAGTGTTTCATATTCACACGTACGATAGGAGGATGGAATATGTATGAAAAAACAGTAAGCGGAAGGCATTTCAATAAAATTAGAAGAAATGAAAGCTAGGCACCATATGAACATGCAACCAATATCACTCTATTAGGTAAAAAGTGTCTCGTCATAAGTGCCATTTCAAGAAATTAGAAGGAGTACAAGCTAGAAGAGAATGCAAGATGCAACCTACATCATAGTCCCAAGTTAAATGTGTCTTATGGCTAAGTGATCGTTGCAGGTATAAGTTGTAAGCTACGCAGATGCAATTCAACATAATCAGAAGCAATATAAACTAGACATCATACGGAAAACGCAACCACGTATAACAGTTCCAAGTTAGAGCAAGCACCTGTGATGGTGGGGTAGGGGAGATGTGCTCATCATGTACACGTATGTTCTAGAAACAGGAACACGTGTCATATTCACAGGCATTATGTGTAAAGTAAGCAGATGCAATTCAAGTTAGAAGCAATACAAGCTAGACATCATGCGCAACATGCAACCACATATAATAGTGTCAAGTTAGAGCAAGCACCTATGATGGTGGAGTAGGGGAGATGTGCTCATCATCTACACAGCTACGTTGACTGTCCAGCCTTGTGTTGTCTTGCAAATCTTGTTGGGAGGATGGCGGAGTAGAATCTGTAGAGACCCCCTGTTTGAGTTGCTCCGAAGGACCACCATCATCCACTGCCGGACTAATTTCCTTCAGCTGTAATGGTTTTGCATTGTGAAGTCAAACCAATAAGAAAAAGGAATAAAATTCGCTCTTCGGAACTCATTCATGCATGATACTGACGAACACTACTCGGATGAAAGGCAAATACATGATGCGAGGACGGAATATGTATGAAAAATAGGATGGTGTGATATATTCACACCTATGATGTAGTAACTAAGCAGAAGGCATTTCAACAAATTAGAAGCACTGCAAGCTAGACACCATATGAAAGATGCAACCAATATCACTCTGCCAAGTTCAAACTGTATGGCGTTTCAACAAATTAGAAGCAGTACATGCTAAAAATCATATGAAAGACACAACCAATATCAAAGTGGCGACTTAAAGGTGCCTTATCATAAGATATAGTATGTACCAAAAACATGAAAGCGTGTCATATTCACATGTATCATGTGTAAGCTAAGAAGATGCAGTTTACACTAATTAGGAGCAACACGAGCTAGACACCATATGCAACATGCAACCAGATATCACACTGCCAAGTTAGAGCAAGCACCTTGGATGGTGGAGTAGGGGAGTGAAGAATTGGACCTTGTAATGCACTATCAGTACAAGGAGAATCGGTACAGATGCTCCATTTACGTGCTGCAGAGGACTACCATCATCGCCTTCCTTACTGTTTTCCTTCCTATTTCTTGATTTTGTCTTGTCAAGTCAAACCCACAAGAAAAAGGAATAAAATTTGTTCTTCCAAACTCACTGATGCATGATACTGACGAACACTACTTTCATGTAAGACGAACACTACATATCACACTGCCAAGTAAGAGCAAGCACTTGCGATTGTGGTGTGGGGGAATTGCGGTGATCAACTAGAGAGCTACGTTGACTATCTTCATTTAGCCTTGCTGTTTCTTGAGAATCATGTGGGGAGGATGACACTGCACTCTTTAAACGAGTATGGCGTCTCACAGAAACCCACCCGGGTGACTATCTCATCATAAGTGATTGACGAGGGATACAAAAGAGCATTAGTTTGATGTACGAAGATGGTTAATAGACATATGTAGTATGTATCAAAAACAGGAAGGCATATCATTATCAAAGGTATAATGTGTAAAGTAAGCAGATGCAATTTAACCAAATTGGAAGCAATACAAGCTAGACACCATATGCAACATGCAACCACATTTGACAACACGAAGTTAAAGCAAGCATCTGGGATGGTTGTATGTGGCAATTGAGATCATCAACTGCAGAGCTAAGTTTACTGTCTCCAACTGCTGACACTGCACCCGTTAGAGCGCTAGAACGCGTAGTGCTTATCTTCGAATTACACTGGAGCGACTTCTGTCTTTTCTTTTCTGCATTCATCAACACTGCGTCAGAGTCTGAAATACCCATGCATAAAAAAAACAATAGTGTGAGTATGGGTGAAGTGTGTGCACAATTAGTACAGTGTAAAGGTAGCAGATAGCTGGTCGGTGAGAAATAAATGACGGGAGACATATGATAGCTCTACAACATGCATGGCACACTAAATTACTACAGGATTCTATGAAAATAATAGTCGACTGAAAGCAAATAGGTCAGTCCATTTTTTCTGCACCGTCTGATGTACAAAGAACAAGCAGATCGCCTTCATCTACCTCCAGCGAGTCAGTGTTGACGATCTTCCTCGAAATGCCAGCGACCACCGGCCCAGTATTCCTCCCCTGCCTGCGCCCTCCCCTCGACCTCACCGCACTGCCGTGCTTGGCACCCCCCCCGGCCATCCATTCAAGCCCCGCCGACCTCCAGATCGGGCGCAAGCATCTCCTGCGCCCCACACCCTTATGATAGACACCGATGTGCCGCTTCCCCGAGGAACAGGCGGACTAGGTGCTCCACGCGCTTAAGCGGGTGCTGCTTCTTTTAAGTGCGGTTCGACTGGCCCTGAATTGAAATCCAGGCGGGCTACTGACCTCTAGCAAAGGTGAAATAGTAAAAGGGAGGAAACCTTGTGCATTTAGTATCACTAGGAAGATGTTGTAAGAAGCGCTCAACTAGTTTCTTTCATGGGATGAATACGGTGTGAGCAGAGACGTAAGATTTGCACGAATAAGGGAAGAGGAGTACCTCTTTCTGCTGGCAGTGTTGTGTCCTCCTTCTGTTTTTCCGACGATCTTCTTGTTGTTCGCCGGAAACCAGAAGTTGTGGAGGACGGTGCAGCCTTGGACGAACCCATGGCCAAGTTGTTGAGTGTGGTGCGGTGGCCGTCTGTCGACGGCGGGGAAGCAGATCCGAGGCGGCGAACGACGACGTAGCGGGAACAGCTCCGGTACGGTGGACGGTTGCGACAGTGGAGCCGCAACAGTGAGGCGCAGGACGGCGTGGTCGGAGTGGTTCTGGTACGGCGCACATCGGAGTCGGCGTCGTGGAGGCAGCTTAGCCTCGGCTTCAGCTGCTAAGTCCTTGAGGGCGTTGCAGGTGCGGTTGCGTTGGACGATGACGTCGGGGTACCGGCTCCGGCGTGATGGAGGAGGGCGGCGGTGGATTGGCCGCTATGGGGTGGAGGACGGAGGAGGCTGGGGTTTCACGGCTGGTGGAGAGGGCGTTTTCGCGCCCATGGAGTATGAATGGGGAAATGGAGGGAGGCGGGGAACTAAGGGGGAACAATGTTTCGGTTTGAGACGCGCTTGTTTGAAATTTGGGGAAAGTTACAAACTTTCCCCCCATCTAAAATTTCGGACATATTGCGGGTTGGGGGTAGGACAGTCATGTCAGCTGTCCCAAATGTGGGCGGGATAGATTTCGGCCGAGCGCATGGGTAGGCGCCCATGATGTATGAATGCTTCTCTGGCGTCTTGGTGAAGTTACAAACCTACCCCGGTTTAGAACTTTGGACATCGGGCTGATAGGCTACATGGGCCAGAGTCAGGACAGTAATTTCCTACCACCAAAACATTAGTCTCGCGCGGTTTCGGGTGACCAGAGGCCTATTTGGCGCTTCGTTCAATATTTGGGAGCAGAAGCATTAGGCCTCCTTTGGTTTGTAGGATTTTTGTAGGAATTCTATAGGATAGGATTTGCAAAGGAAAAATTCTTTTGAATCCCTTCGGTTTGTGGGAATGGATTCCTATTCCTATGTAGGATAGGAATCAATCCTTCATGTTTTGGAGGAAAAAACATTAGCCTAGACTCAATGGAAAAAATCATATCCTATGCACCAAATGACATCTCTTTCTCTATAGGAATTGACATGCATGTCATCTCACTTCCTATGGTTTTCATATTCCTATAAAATTCCTATCCTATGAACCAAAGAAGGCCTAACATTTTCGGTTCTCTTGAATTGAACTTTCAAGATTTGTCAAACTTCACAAATCTTTACTCTTGAAAATCCTAAAGCTACGATTATTTTGGAATGGAGGGGGTACATTTGAATATACGTTGTACACGAGTATATATTAAAAATATGCAACTTACCTCAGTTCATGCATGGTTCCAGATATAATCTCCTTGGTTGCAAAAAAAAGTTAGATATGTGTATGAATATATATAGCATGTTCAAACTCACAACAAAGATTGATGCCCCCTTTACATCTCATTTACAAATGCCATTATCTCGGGTTCAAATAGATGAATGCACTACCTATGAATTCGAATCTTCGAAACCCCCTTTATGTTGAATTCGACATGTATTCTATTTCGTAGCTAGCAATTTGGAATGTATCCATGCAAGTGACAAATGTATAAAGTGCTTCACACTAACAACATGGAGTGCACTAATTAATGTTTATATATGAATTGCAAAAGCATCCATTGCCTGTATTTCAAACCGCTCTCACTCTATGGATCGATAATATGAAATAAACACATGCACATGCTAGAATTCAATTGCAGTTGAAGAAAGAGCCTACTCCTGGTACTGTATATTAGTGATAGGGGTGTGTACAAAGTACACGTGAATACCAGGCATTGTGCGTGTGTGTATACTATCAACGAACTAGCCCCCAAGATTATATAACATACTAAGGGCCTAGGGTTACAAATCATATATAGTCGGCTTATCACCAGTGGGGATAGAGTCCTCCGCGACTCTGGTAGCTTCGTGTTGTACGCCGAGTCCTCCACATGGGTTTTCGTATAACACGTCTCGGTCCAACCTATATGTGGTGCGGGATGGAACCGATGAAGGAAATATGCCCTAGAGGCAATAATAAAGTTATTATTTATTTCCTTATATCATGATAAATGTTTATTATTCATGCTAGAATTGTATTAACCGGAAACATAATACATGTGTGAATACATAGACAAACAGAGTGTCACTAGTATGCCTCTACTTGACTAGCTCGTTAATCAAAGATGGTTATGTTTCCTAAACCATGAACAAAGTGTTGTTATTTGATTAACGAGGTCACATCATTAGTTGAATGATCTGATTGACATGACCCATTCCATTAGCTTAACACCCGATCATTTAGTATGTTGCTATTGCTTTCTTCATGACTTATACATGTTCCTATGACTATGAGATTATGCAACTCCTGTTTGCCGGAGGAACACTTTGGGTGCTACCAAACGTCACAACGTAACTGGGTGATTATAAAGGAGCATTACAGGTGTCTCCAAAGGTACATGTTGGGTTGGCGTATTTCGAGATTAGGATTTGTCACTCCGATTATCGGAGAGGTATCTCTGGGCCCTCTCGGTAATGCACATCACATAAGCCTTGCAAGCATTACAACTAATATGTTAGTTGTGAGATGATGTATTACGGAACGAGTAAAGAGACTTGCCGGTAACGAGATTGAACTAGGTATTGGATACCGATGATCGAATCTCGGGCAAGTAACATACCGATGACAAAGTGAACAACGTATGTTGTTATGCGGTCTGACTGATAAAGATCTTCGTAGAATATGTAGGAGCCAATATGGGCATCCAGCTCCCGCTATTGGTTATTGACCGGAGATGTGTCTCAGTCATGTCTGCATTGTTCTCGAACCGTAGGGTCCGCACGCTTAACGTTACGATGACAGTTATTATGAGTTTATGCATTTTGATGTACCGAAGTTAGTTCGGAGTCCCGGATGTGATCACGGACATGATGAGGAGTCTCGAAATGGTCGAGACATAAAGATTGATATATTGGAAGCCTATGTTTGGATATCGGAAGTGTTCTGGGTGAAATCGAGATTTTACCGGAGTACCGGGAGGTTACTGGAACCCCCCGGGAGCTATATGGGCCTTAGTGGGCTTTAGTGGAAAGGAGAAAGGGGCAGCCCAAGGTGGGCCGCGTGCCTCCCCCCTCCCCTAGTCCTATTAGGACAAGGAGAGGTGGCCGGCCCCCCTCTCTCTCTTTCCCCCTCGGGGAATCCTATTCCAACTAGGATTGGGGGGAGTCCTACTCCCGGTAGGAGTAGGACTCCTCCTGCGCCCTCCTCCTGGCCGGCCGCCCCCTCCCCCTTGGATCCTTTATATACAGGGGCAGGGGGGCACCTCTAGACACACAAGTTGATCCTTGAGATCGTTCCTTAGCCGTGTGCGGTGCCCCCTGCCACCATATTCCACCTCGATCATATTGTAGCGGTGCTTAGGCGAAGCCCTGCGACAGTAGAACATCAAGATCATCACCACGCCGTCGTGCTGACGGAACTCCTCCCCGACGCTTTGCTAGATCGGAGCCCGGGGATCGTCATCGAGCTGTACGTGTGCTAAGAACTCGGAGGTGCCGGAGTAACGGTGCTTGGATCGGTCGGATCGGGAAGACGTACGACTACTTCCTCTACGTTGCGTCAACGCTTCCACAGTCGGTCTGCGTGGGTACGTAGACAACACTCTCCCCTCTCGTTGCTATGCACCACCATGATCTTGCGTGTGCGTAGGAATTTTTTTGAAATTACTGCGTTCCCCAACAGTGGCATCCGAGCCTAGGTTTTATGGTTTGATGTTATATGCACGAGTAGAACACAAGTGAGTTGTGGGCGATACAAGTCATACTGCCTACCAGCATGTCATACTTTGGTTCGGCGGTATTGTTGGACGAGACGACCCGGACCAACATTACGCGTACGCTTACGCGAGACCGGTTCTCCCGACGTGCTTTGCACATAGGTGGCTTGCGGGCGACTGTCTCTCCAACTTTAGTTGAACCAAGTGTGGCTACGCCTGGTCCTTGCGAAGGTTAAAACGGAGTCTATTTGACAAACTATCATTGTGGTTTTGATGCGTAGGTGATATTGGTTCTTACTTAAGCCCGTAGCAGCCACGTAAAACTTGCAATAACAAAGTAGAGGACGTCTAACTTGTTTTTGCAGGGCATGTTGTGATGTGATATGGCCAAGACATGATGCTATATTTTATTGTATGAGATGATCATGTTTTGTAACCGAGTTATCGGCAACTGGCAGGAGCCATATGGTTGTCGCTTTATTGTATGCAATGCAATCGTGATGTAATGCTTTACTTTATTACTAAGCGGTAGTGATAGTCGTAGAAGCATAAGATTGGCTAGACGACAACGATGCTACGATGGAGATCAAGGTGTCGCGCCGGTGACGATGGTGATCATGATGGTGCTTCGGAGATGGAGATCACAGGCACAAGATGATGATGGCCATATCATATCACTTATATTGATTGCATGTGATGTTTATCTTTTATGCATCTTATCTTGCTTTGATTGACGGTAGCATTATAAGATGATCTCTCACTAAATTATCAAGAAGTGTTCTCCCTGAGTATGCACCGTTGCGAAAGTTCTTCGTGCTGAGACACCACGTGATGATTGGGTGTGATAGGCTCTACGTTCAAATACAACGGGTGCAAAACAGTTGCACACGCGGAATACTCATGTTATACTTGACGAGCCAAGCATATACAGATATGGCCTGGAACACGGAGACCGAAAGGTCGAGCGTGAATCATATAGTAGATATGATCAACATAGTGATGTTCACCAATAAAACTACTCCATCTCACGTGATGATCGGACATGGTTTAGTTGATTTGGATCACGTGATCACTTAGAGGATTAGAGTGATGTCTATCTAAGTGGGAGTTCTTAAGTAATATGATTAATTGAACTTAAATTTATCATGAACTTAGTCCCTGATAGTATCTTGCTTGTTTATGTTGATCGTGGATAGATGGCTCATGCTGTTGTTCCGTTGAATTTTAATGCGTTCCTTGAGAAAGCAAAGTTGAAAGATGATGGTAGCAATTACACGGACTAGGTCCGTAACTTGAGGATTATCCTCATTGCTGCATAGAAGAATTACGTCCTGGAAGCACCACTGGGTGCCAGGCCTGCTGCTGGAGCAACACCAGATGTTATGAACGTCTGGCAGAGCAAAGCTGATGACTACTCGATAGTTCAGTGTGCCATGCTTTACGGCTTAGAATCGGGACTTCAATGACGTTTTGAACGTCATAGAGCATATGAGATGTTCCAGGATTTGAAGTTAATATTTCAAGCAAATGCCCGGATTGAGAGATATGAAGTCTCCAATAAGTTCTATAGCTGCAAGATGGAGGAGAACAGTTCTGTCAGTGAGCATATACTCAAAATGTCTGGGTATAATAATCACTTGATTCAATTGGGAGTTAATCTTCCAGATGATTGCGTCATTGACAGAATTCTCCAATCACTGCCACCAAGCTACAAGAGCTTCGTGATGAACTATAATATGCAAGGGATGAACAAGACTATTCCCGAGCTCTTCGCAATGCTGAAAGCTGCAGAGGTAGAAATCAAGAAGGAGCATCAAGTGTTGATGGTCAATAAGACCACTAGTTTCAAGAAAAAGGGCAAAGGGAAGAAGAAGGGGAACTTCAAGAAGAACGGCAAGCAAGTTGCTGCTCAAGAGAAGAAACCCAAGTCTGGACCTAAGCCTGAAACTGAGTGCTTCTACTGCAAGCAGACTGGTCACTGGAAGCGGAACTGCCCCAAGTACTTGGCGGATAAGAAGGATGGCAAGGTGAACAAAGGTATATGTGATATACATGTTGTTGATGTGTACCTTACCAATGCTCGCAGTAGCACCTGGGTATTTGATACTGGTTCTGTTGCTAATATTTGCAACTCGAAACAGGGACTACGGATTAAGCGAAGATTGGCTAAGGACGAGGTGACGATGCGCGTGGGAAACGGTTCCAAAGTCGATGTGATCGCGGTCGGCACGCTACCTCTACATCTACCTTCGGGATTAGTATTAGACCTAAATAATTGTTATTTGGTGCCAGCGTTGAGCATGAACATTATATCTGGATCTTGTTTAATGCGAGACGGTTATTCATTTAAATCAGAGAATAATGGTTGTTCTATTTATATGAGTAATATCTTTTATGGTCATGCACCCTTGAAGAGTGGTCTATTCTTATTGAATCTCGATAGTAGTAATACACATATTCATAATGTTGAAGCCAAAAGATGCAGAGTTGATAATGATAGTGCAACTTATTAGTGGCACTGCCGTTTAGGTCATATCGGTGTAAAGTGCATGAAGAAACTCCATACTGATGGACTTTTGGAACCACTTGATTATGAATCACATGGTACTTGCGAACCGTGCCTCATGGGCAAGATGACTAAAACACCGTTCTCCGGTACTATGGAGAGAGCAACAGATTTGTTGGAAATCGTACATACAGTTGTATGTGGTCCAATGAATATTGAGGCTCGTGGCGGATATCATTATTTTCTCACCTGCACAGATGACTTAAGCAGATATGGGTATATCTACTTAATGAAACACAAGTCTGAAACATTTGAAAAGTTCAAAGAATTTCAGAGTGAAGTTGAAAATCATCGTAACAAGAAAATAAAGTGTCTACGATCTGATCGTGGAGGAGAATATTTGAGTTACGAGTTTGGTGTACATTTGAAAAATTGTGGAATAGTTTCGCAACTCACGCCACCCGGAACACCACAGCGTAATGGTGTGTCGAACGTCGTAATCGTACTTTACTACATATGGTGCGATCTATGATGTCTCTTACTGATTTACCGCTATCGTTTTGGGGATACGCTCTAGAGACGGCCGCATTCACGTTAAATAGGGCACCATCAAAATCCGTTGAGATGACGCCTTATGAACTGTGGTTTGGCAAGAAACCAAAGTTGTCGTTTCTGAAAGTTTGGGGCTGCGATGCTTATGTGAAAAAGCTTCAACCTGATAAGCTCGAACCCAAATCGGAGAAATGCGTCTTCATAGGATATCCAAAGGAAACTATTGGATACACCTTCTATCACAGATCCGAAGGCAAGACTTTTGTTGCTAAATTCGGAAACTTTCTAGAGAAGGAGTTTCTCTCGAAAGAAGTGAGTGGGAGGAAAGTAGAACTTGATGAGGTAACTGTACCTGCTCCCTTACTGGAAAGTAGTACATCACAGAAAACTGTTTCAGTGACACCTACACCAGTTAGTGAGGAAGCTAATGATAATGATCATGAAACTTCAGATCAAGATACTACTGAACCTCGTAGGTCAACCAGAGTGAGATCCGCGCCAGAGTGGTACGGTAATCCTGTTCTGGAAGTCATGCTACTAGATCATGATGAACCAACGAACTATGAAGAAGCGATGGTGAGCCCAGATTCCGCAAAATGGCTTGAAGCCATGAAATCTGAGATGGGATCCATGTATGAGAACAAAGTATGGACTTTGGTTGACTTGCCCGATGATCGGCAAGTGATTGAGAATAAATGGATCTTCAAGAAGAAGACTGACGCTGACGGTAATGTTACTGTCTACAAAGCTCGACTTGTCGCAAAAGGTTTTCGACAAGTTCAAGGGGTTGACTACGATGAGACCTTCTCACCCGTAGCGATGCTTAAGTCTGTCCGAGTCATGTTAGCAATTGCCGCATTTTATGATTACGAAATTTGGCAAATGGATGTCAAAACTGCATTCCTGAATGGATTTCTGGAAGAAGAGTTGTATATGATGCAACCAGAAGGTTTTGTCAATCCAAAGGGAGCTAACAAAGTGTGCAAGCTCCAGCGATCCATTTATGGACTGGTGCAAGCCTCTCGGAGTTGGAATAAACGCTTTGATAGTGTGATCAAAGCATCTGGTTTTATACAGACTTTCGGAGAAGCCTGTATTTACAAGAAAGTGAGTGGGAGCTCTGTAGCATTTCTGATATTATATGTGGATGACATATTACTAATTGGAAATGATATAGAATTTCTGGATAGCATAAAGGGATACTTGAATAAGAGTTTTTCGATGAAAGACCTAGGTGAAGCTGCTTACATATTAGGCATAAAGATCTATAGAGATAGATCAAGACGCTTAATTGGACTTTCACAAAGAACATACCTTGACAAGATTTTGAAGAAATTCAAAATGGATCAAGCAAAGAAAGGGTTCTTGCCTGTGTTACAAGGTGTGAAGTTGAGTCACACTCAATGCCCGACCACTGCAGAAGATAGAGAGAAAATGAAAGATGTTCCCTATGCTTCAGCCGTAGGCTCTATCATGTATGCAATGCTGTGTACCAGACCTGATGTGTGCCTTGCTATAAGTTTAGCAGGGAGGTACCAAAGTAATCCAGGAGTGGATCACTGGACAGCGGTCAAGAACATACTGAAATACCTGAAAAGGACTAAGGATATGTTTCTCGTATATGGAGGTGACAAAGAGCTCATCGTAAAAGGTTACGTTGATGCGAGCTTTGACACTGATCTGGACGATTCCAAATCGCAAACCGGATACGTGTTTACATTAAACGGTGGAGCTGTCAGTTGGTGCAGTTCTAAACAAAGCGTCGTAGCGGGATCTACATGTGAAGCGGAGTACACAGCTGCTTCGGAAGCAGCGAACGAAGGAGTCTGGATGAAGGAGTTCATATCCGATCTAGGTGTCATACCTAGTGCATCGGGTCCAATGAAAATCTTTTGTGACAATACTGGTGCAATTGCCTTGGCAAAGGAATCCAGATTTCACAAGAGAACCAAGCTCATCAAGAGACGCTTCAATTCCATCCGGGATCTAGTCCAGGTGGGAGACATAGAGATTTGCAAGATACATACGAATCTGAATGTTGCAGATCCGTTGACTAAGCCTCTTCCACGAGCAAAACATGATCAGCTCCAAGGCTCCATGGGTGTTAGAATCATTACTGTGTAATCCAGATTATTGACTCTAGTGCAAGTGGGAGACTGAAGGAAATATGCCCTAGAGGCAATAATAAAGTTATTATTTATTTCCTTATATCATGATAAATGTTTATTATTCATGCTAGAATTGTATTAACCGGAAACATAATACATGTGTGAATACATAGACAAACAGAGTGTCACTAGTATGCCTCTACTTGACTAGCTCGTTAATCAAAGATGGTTATGTTTCCTAAATCATGAACAAAGTGTTGTTATTTGATTAACGAGGTCACATCATTAGTTGAATGATCTGATTGACATGACCCATTCCATTAGCTTAGCACCCGATCGTTTAGTATGTTGCTATTGCTTTCTTCATGACTTATACATGTTCCTATGACTATGAGATTATGCAACTCCCGTTTGCCGGAGGAACACTTTGGGTGCTACCAAACGTCACAACGTAACTGGGTGATTATAAAGGAGCATTACAGGTGTCTCCAAAGGTACATGTTGGGTTGGCGTATTTCGAGATTAGGATTTGTCACTCCGATTGTCGGAGAGGTATCTCTGGGCCCTCTCGGTAATGCACATCACATAAGCCTTGCAAGCATTACAACTAATATGTTAGTTGTGAGATGATGTATTACGGAACGAGTAAAGAGACTTGCCGGTAACGAGATTGAACTAGGTATTGGATACCGACGATCGAATCTCGGGCAAGTAACATACCGATGACAAAGGGAACAACGTATGTTGTTATGCGGTCTGACCGATAAAGATCTTCGTAGAATATGTAGGAGCCAATATGGGCATCCAGGTCCCGCTATTCGTTATTGACCGGAGATGTGTCTCAGTCATGTCTGCATTATTCTCGAACCGTAGGGTCCGCACGCTTAATGTTACGATGACATTTATTATGAGTTTATGCATTTTGATGTACCGAAGTTAGTTCGGAGTCCCGGATGTGATCACGGACATGATGAGGAGTCTCGAAATGGTCGAGACATAAATATTGATATACTGGAAGCCTATGTTTGGATATCGGAAGTGTTCCGGGTGAAATCGAGATTTTACCGGAGTACCGGGAAGTTACAGAAACCCCCGGGAGCTATATGGGCCTTAGTGGGCTTTAGTGGAAAGGAGAAAGGGGCAACCCAAGGTGGGCCGCGCGCCTCCCCCTCCCCTAGTCCTATTAGGACAAGGAGAGGTGGCCGGCCCCCCTCTCTCTCTTTCCCCCTCGGGGAATCCTATTCCAACTAGGATTGGGGGGGGAGTCCTACTCCCGGTAGGAGTAGGACTCCTCCTGCGCCCTCCTCCTGGCCGGCCGCCCCCTCCCCCTTGGATCCTTTATATACGGGGGCAGGGGGGCACCTCTAGACACACAAGTTGATCCTCGAGATCGTTCGTTAGCCATGTGCGGTGCCCCCTGCCACCATATTCCACCTCGATCATATTGTAGCGGTGCTTAGGCGAAGCCCTGCGACGGTAGAACATCAAGATCGTCACCACGCCGTCGTGCTGATGGAACTCCTCCCCGACGCTTTGCTGGATCGGAGCCCGGGGATCGTCATCGAGCTGTACGTGTGCTAAGAACTCGGAGGTGCCGGAGTAACGGTGCTTGGATCGGTCGGATCGGGAAGACGTACGACTACTTCCTCTACGTTGCGTCAACGCTTCCGCAGTCGGTCTGCATGGGTACGTAGACAACATTCTCCCCTCTCGTTGCTATGCATCACCATGATCTTGCGTGTGCGTAGGAATTTTTTTTGAAATTACTGCGTTCCCCAACAACCGACCCATGATTCTTCATGTTGACCCACCACAACCACACACGCAATCGGCCACTAAGAAAATAAGCATATCCAATAGTACAACGGTATCTAGCTCACGATACGTCTCCATATTTTGTTGATGACACTGACGGACTTTGCATTTGATGTGTGCTCTGTATTTTGTTGATGACACTTACGGTCATTGTATTTGAAGCGAAAGCACGATATGGTCACTGGACTTCAGAATAAGCTCATCATGGTCACCACATACATTTTGTCGTGCTAACCAACATGTGGTTGGATGGTTAGAGGACAGTGGTTTCTCGAGCCCACCAAGGTTAAAGTCCCGATGCTCGCATTTATCTTGTATTATTCAGTATTTTCCGGTGACGTACGTTCGGTGGGAGGAGACGTTCCACTCGACTATGAGGCACCTATGGTGACTTCGTAAAATCTCAAGATCATATATGCTGGCCCACTCTATCGAAGGTGCTCATAGGGGTAGGGTTTGCATGTGTGCGCTTATAGCGGTGAGTGCTTGCGCGTATATATGAGCCCTTGCGTCTATACCGTCTTAAACAAATACATATCATGAATATACGGTCACTGGCTCACCCGTACAACTCCGTATTTTGTTGATGACACAATCAATTGACCAGTCAAACGTTCCACACGGCGCAACCAGTGTTGCACCATCGGGGCGCGTAACCGTGGGGCCCACCTGTCAGCCCGTATATGAAAGAAAGAAATGGTAGTTTGAGTCTGTATCGTGTTAATAAAATAGGAGTACATTTTAGGGTGATCATACGGTCACTGGCTCACCATACAGCTCTGTAATTTGTTGATAACACGATCAATTGACCAGTCAAACGGTCCACATTCAGCAGCGCACATTACCATAGGGCCCACCCATCAGCGTGTATATGAAGGACAGAAATGGTAATAAATTAGTGGTCGGTGGGTATTCGAAGTCTGAGACCTGTGGTTGGCAGTCACCGGCGGTTGGGGGTGTT
>NC_041388.1:490776253-490797121 GCF_002162155.2 Triticum dicoccoides | reverse complement strand
GATTTCGGGGAGGGCGGGCCGGCTGCGGGCGGCGGGGGCTGGCGGTTCGGCCGGTGGTGGCTGGCGGCTCAGGGGGGTGGAGTTTGATGATAAACTGGAGGCCCTTGATTTCGTATCCAAGGGCTGGAAAATCTAATGACCAGAGATGAAAGAGTCAGTCGACTGACGTGTAGCCTCACCCTGCACGTACACACGCACGCAAGACACGCACGCATGTAGGCGTGCAACACTGCCACGTGCACACGCACGCATGCTGGCGTGCAACACTGACACGTACACATGCACTCATGAACACACGCACGTACACACCCATGCATGCAACACTGAAACGTTCCCTTGCACGCACGCAACACTCGCACGCCTGCATGCACACAACACACAACGCAAGACACACGTTCAACCTATACGTGCATGCACCCTTTGTTAAGGACATGGATTGTTACGGGTATTAATCAATCTTATCTGTGATAAGAAGAGCATTGATGTTTGCAGCAGTCTTTATGAATCACAATGTATCGAATGGGCTATCAACATAGTAGGCTTATCTACATGAAAAAGATGACGTCACACTCAATGAACAATCATCGGTTTATGAAATGCCCGCTTCTGACCGCCCTGGCCCACCAAAGGTTCCTCTGCTGTGCGCTGCCTGCGTTGGGTCACTGACATGCATGCCATGCACCCAAAGAGCCCACATGTCAGTGGAAGAACGGCGCGGTGTCCTAGGTCAGAGTCGAGGGCGCCACTCACGGCACGCCCGGCTGAACACGCCTCCGTGCCGCATTCAAACGCCTCCATGAAACCCGCTCGTGTGGAAGCCGAGAAACCCACTCTGGAAAGATGTCCGTTCATGACCGGGCCGCTCCCATATCTCCTCCACCATTTTGTCCACTCTTACAATGGCTTACAAAGAGTAGTTATTCCGCATCCAAGCCGGCTGGGTAGCCTGCCGGGTACGAGCTATGCAGCTCGCTGATACACCTCCCTCCCCTCGCCCGACAGAGCCAGTTGCCGCCCCAAGCCATGGAATTTTGCCATGTGTTGTTTTCATGGACTAGCAAGATGCCCGTGCATTGCACGAAACATCAAGATGCTTTTTTTACAAACTCCCGCATGCATGCAAGAGATAATTAATGTCCTCCTTTGCTAGTACCACGAGGCAAACACCATTAATATTGCATCGATTAGTGTTAGTGGCCTTGTATATCTGCAAATTGTAATTTTGATAGTGGCCCCTTGTATATAAAAATGGAGGGAGAAAGATGAGAGATAAGGTGAGGAGGAGTGGGGTGTGGTGGTGACTGGCGGTTGGACTGGGCGGGGGCATGGGGATGGATGGCGCATTATGTCTAGGTTTGTATCTCTCTCTCACACACACACGTAGGTGGGGGACGTGCACGAAGAGAAGAGGTGCACGCACGACGCATGTACTCCCGTCTCTTTCCCAACCACACCCGCGCGGGTACATGGTGGAGCTCATTTCTGTACGAAAAAGGCAGCCCACGTGGTAATTTGGCACGTGTACTGGTTGTCCACTTGGTGGAGGGAGGATCGTCTACCACGGGTGAACAAACAAATTGCGACTTGATGCGTTATGTTAAATTAAAAAAAGAGGCAAACCATGTGGGGCCTACCTTAGAGGCAAGGCTCTATACACTGGAGTACTTTTGATGTGTCCCGTCAACTCGCAGAACGAGGAGAAGCTTGCTTAGTACGCCATCTCCCCCGCCCACGGGCGCGGTGGCTCGTAGGATGAGGTGAAGCTTGCTTACTACGCCTTACGCCCGCTCCCTCGCCCACGCGCGTGGTGGCTCGCAGTACGAGGAGAAATTTTTACTACTCCCTCCGTTTACTCCTTGTCCCTACTACGTACTTTGGTTAGTACTCCCTCCATTTACTTATACAAGGCCACTATAAAAAAATACATTTTTCATCTATACAAGGCCACAAATAGTAATCGAGACAAAAGTTGCTACTCCCTCCTTTCCAGTTTATGGCTCAATTTCAAAATCTCTCCAACCAAGGTAGATGGTGAGTGGTCGAATTAATTTCGTATTTTGCACAAGTAATTAGTACGCTCGTTTTTCTCAAGAAGTTATGTTTACCGAGGCATTAATTAGAATGAATGCATGAATGACCACTAAATTTCCATGAACTTGTACCTGCATTGGTTAGTTTCCTCTTGACACTGCTTGTGTCGGGTGATCTAACGCACCTCGAAATCCAACATGTAATGGTACTACTACTAGTATAGTAGAATTGAGACTTATCAAACGGAAAAACGAATGTTTTTTAGATGAGCCCTATAAACCTTAGTGGGTACGTACTCCGTAAAAACAGATTTTTCCAAAACTAAGTCGCTCCCTTTCATGAATTTTGTAGTATACTCCTCCGTCGACGCTCCCTTTTATGAATTATGTGCTTCCTGTCGCCGACATGTGGGACATAGCACCCGGGTCGACGTGTCAAGCACCAAATAACAGTGCAGAACAGCAGGGGGGACGCACCCCACTCGTACCGGTCTAGTAGTAGTAATGAGCAATGAGACGTCAAATCACAATGCCGCACTTTCCCAGACGGACGAAGCAACCATTATTTCACACTTCGGTTTGCCATCATCTCAAACCACGTACTAGTATTGCTTCTACCTCAAGAGGGACACACGCATCGTATTGGTACATCATGACACGCGGGACCGCATGACAGGCCATGCTCCCCTGCCGATCGCTCGGTAAAATCACCTCATTTTTACTATACTTCCTCCGTATCGGTTTACTACATGGCATACACGTCGTTCTAGGTTGAGAATTTAACTGGCTATATATGTGATGAACAGTACTCTAGCCTTTTAAAAAATGTATACTTTTGTACAGTAGTACTATCGATGGATTGAGCCATGGAGCAAAAATTGAAATTAAAAAAAAGGTGGTACATATAGAGAGCGCTCGTCGCCAAATTATGCGTATAGTACTATTAAAAAGGCTAGTCACAATAATGGTGTCCAGCACAACCCACCCCTCAAATAAAACTAAGAGGGTGCTTGGATACGTTTTAGTCCCATGACTAAAAGTAGTGGGACTAAAACATGCTAGCCTCACCCATGCTTGGATCCAAATACTAAAAAGGCTAAAATCAAGTTAATGAGCATTTATTATCCTCCAAACCCTCCAATCCAGAACTCGCCTGTGTTAAAGGAGAGGAGTTAAATGAGTAGAGAGAGGACTAATCCACATTTTAGTAGGGGTACCCCTGACTAAAAAAATTTAGTCTCAAGACTAGTTTTAGCCCCTCTTTAGTCAGGGGTGATTGGAACTTTAGCCTCTTAAAGAGACTATTTTTTGTCAGACTAAAATAAGTCCCTTGGATCCAAGCACCCTCTAAGCATCCTGGAATTCTTTGACAAAACTAAGCACCCTGAAATTCTTTGACAACTAAACTGCTGGCTATATGATGTGGGCCATATATATTGGATGCATATAATGTGAAGAAATGAGTGGCAGTACTATACCAACTAAAAGATGAAATGTAAGAAATACTAGTATGTACATACTGAAGAGTTAAAGTAACAAGAAGAAACATAACATAGTTCTGCTAGGGGCTCAGCACAACACACCCCTCAAATTAAATTAAGCACACCTGAAATTAAACTTTGCAACTATTCCGGTAGACACTACATTAGAACCACCATGAGCAACGACACTGCCACCTTACTCGGAGACCTCGTCCACGTCCTCGACTTCGTCCTTGTCCCTCTTCCTCTTGGCCGATACTTCTTTGCTTGAACCGCACACTTGGCTGTTGCTCTTCATCCAACCCTTGTAGATATTGAAGCAAAGGTAGCCATCCATTGCAGCATAGTGGATGTGGTCTATATCTAGTACATTCCGCTGCCATGCATGACGATGAAACGTGTAATGAGGTTTCTCCAGTTTACCGTACGAAGGATGAACCATGGCTCCTGCCAGGGTCAGCATTGAAGGCTGACGAGAGGACACCAGCTGATTCTTCTGGAGGTCGAAGGTGTTGCCTACAACGAGGCCTATCCGACACAGGACTTCTTTGTCGTTACCAAAGTCTACAGTAACGAATTTCACTGTTTTTCCTTGAGGAAGTTCTTAAAATCCTGGCACTCAACGTCGGCATGGCATATGTGGTAGACCAAGCAAACGTTATGTATGTAAACCTGGATCACGGCGGGCTTCTTCCTCTCTTCGTCCTTTAGATCCTTCTCTCGTCCCAGGACTGTGGTGTACTCAACATCTAGCCCAGCGACCCACTCATCATCTGAGTTTTCGAACATGCGGCTGAAGCGAGAAAGGCATCCTTTCACCGTCGTAGAAGAACGGGTGTACATGATCTTGAACTCATCGCCGGTGATCGTTCTAACCTTGTACTGACCGCCGATCGTGGAGATTGGGACACCATGGATTTGGGAGGAGGGTTAGGATTAGTGGAACTGCCGTAATGTGAATGGACGGGGCGACTAGGAGCGAACCGCCATAGTATTGAAGGACGTGCGGGGACGAGTAGGAGCGAACTGCCAGCGTGCGAACGACAGGGTAGTGGCTTTCCATTCTCCCATGATACGGGCTTCCGAGAGCCCTTGGATCTGAGATCAAACGGTTGCATGGCGTGATTCTAGACCTATGGGTGAATATCCTATCCTGGAGGGTTATTCTGCAAATTTTCAGCAACTTAGCATGCGACCGTTTGATCTCAGATCCAAGGGCTGATAGCAGCCCGTATCATGGTCGCGCCTACCATGACCGTCGCGTCACTCGCACAGTCGCACCCTTGGAGATTTAACACGGTGCGTTAGGCTATCTAATGTTGGCATGTCATACATAGTCATCACTTAGTCACTCATACTGCAACAAGGTTGGCTATAAGTGTATTTTTTTACTCCTCTCTATCTCTTTCTTCGTACTCAAGGAAGAAACGGTGCTAAGCGTGTGTATTTATTGCATTTGCCAAGTAGTGACCTCTTCCAATGAAATGGTGTTGCTAAGTTTGCTTCATTTAATTAGCTATAGACTCAAAATTGTCATTTCACCTAGGTACACGCGCTTAGCACTGTTTCTTCCTTGGGTCACCAAACTAGTCTCTCTCTTCTTGATTAACTTGCCACATCAGACTTTATGCCTATGTGGCAAGCTTAAGCACATATGGGAGCAAGTAAAAGTAAGTACAATAGTGTGCTTTACATGGCATTTTTGCATATGTGGAGGAAAGAGAGGCAAGGAAAAAGTGGAGAAGTGGGCTCTCATGCAAGAGCCAGCCTCTACTACATGGTGGAGCATTGGGAGAGGCACCTGTATGGAGGTGGTCAGGAATCTGGGAGACTCATGCCGGTCATAGCGCCACAGTTAAAATGATAATGGCAAGTCAAATCATGGGGCCCCACCTGTCCAGCAGTAACTCGCTGTCAAATCACACAGCCCTACGTTTGCAGCATCCTACTCCCTCGTCTTCTCGCGTCTCTGTCGAACCGACTAGGCGGAACTGCCCCGCCGCCTACCGCGTAGGAAAAGCCCCGCCCTTGACTTTTAAATACAACTACATCCGCTTAAGAATCCAATGATATACTTTTTGTGACATGGTAACTCATATTTAGTTAGTCAAATGGATGACCTAGAACTACGTGCAGGCCCTATGAACCAAGACACTTAAAAATAAAAAAACCAAGATGGAGAGGGTAGTTCAGCACATATCTTTTTAGATCAATATAGTCGGGATTCACCAAGGAGCAAAACCAAGTGGTAGGCTGCTCCTGTCGTGTTGGCGTAGCAACTCAAGCAGGGTCAGTCCGCACACAAAATGGCGACACACTTAACAGGACCCCTTTGGCCGACATGTGGCTCATCCACCATCTTGTTCCACGTGCGATGCACCAAATTACAGTTCGGAGCAGCGGTTGGAATTGGAGGCACCCCGGTCGTAGCGTTGCAGTAGTAGAAAATGAGCGACGAGGGGTCAAATCACAAAGCCCCACCTTTCCCACATTAAGCTGGACGGACAAAGCAACCATCATTTCACTCTAGGGCGCAAGAGCATAAATAAAAGGGAAAACAATGATGCGTGTGGCAGCTACCTAGGGCACCCTAGGGTAGGGGTCTCCACTACAGATCCTTTTTTAAAGCGCCTCCACTACAAATCGGCTTCTCCCTCGTCCTCGTGAAGAAAACCGATCATGAGTGCGGCGGTAGGGTTTATAGGAGTACGAAAGCGTGCGGGGCCACGTCGTAGTAAACGGGATCGAGCCGACACCTTAAATATGTGTGGGCCGCTTGGTTTTACGGGAACGAGGCAGCATTTTGGGTTCGGGGACCAGTGGAGATATAGTACGTACAAAAAATTGTGGACGTAGGTTCGACCGAAAGGCAATGATGCATGGGCCCTGCATTTTGATATACTCGGGGCCGTGTGAAATTTGCTACTCTACTCAAAACTAGTAAGGTACACATGTATTGAACGCATGAGATTTCGAAACCAAATTATGAATAAATACACACTATAGGATGTAAAGCTTTGAGTCATATATGCATGATGTAGATGTTCGTTTAGTTATAGTTCATCTCATTCAAAATCAATAAGTTTTATAAAAATTTAAGATTCATGGGGTTGTGCATTGTACTCCCTCCGTTCCAAAATAGATGACCCAACTTTGCACTAACTTTGTACAAAGTTAGTGCAATGTTGGGTCATCTATTTTGGAACGGAGGGAGTAAATCATAAAGTAAAAAACAAATAATGGCAATTCATTTAGAAAAAATAATCAATTATCATACTGAAGATTCTAGAACAAAGGAGAAGTGCTTGTGTTTTGTGGTTTGTGCATTATGCTTAAGTTCAACCATGGAGTCTTCTAAATTGTACATGTGGCAGATCTGGTGGAATGTTGATGATATCAAACGGCCAGTAGTACTCGGATTTGCCTATCTCTGCACTCTTGGGTTAGCTTCATCCAGCGACCATCTTTCAAAGTTATTGGCACACTATATATTTCTTGTGCCATAGTTGCATGTTTTGGAAAAAAGCTACTAGTGGGTTGTACTATCTCTTTAGGAATAGAAGATGTATACATGGAAGTTCTAGGGAAAGAGATGACATGGAGCATCTCAATTCCTATGAGTAGGGATTGGAAAAGAGATGTCATTTGGTTCACATCATAGGAACTTTCTATTGAATATAGAAATGACATTTTTCTCAATTCCTATCAGGAGGGATTAGAAAAGAGATGTAATTTGGTTCATATCATAGGAACTTTTCTATTGAATATACGCTAATGTTTATTTTCCTTTGAAATTAAGGGAGTATAGGAATCCATTCATATGAACCAAGTGGCTCTAAAGCTATAGAAATGATATCATGTTTATTTCCTTTGAAATGTGGAGTATATGAATCTATTCCTATGAACCAATTGGCTCTAAAGGAAAAAATCCTATAAAAATCATATCATATAGAGTTCCTATAATATTCCTCGACACTAAAGGATGCTTGAAATTGCTGCGGGTAATACGATGGTCTTTCTTTGTAGACTCCTCACCCAACTTTATAGTTACCTCTCGAAGATGAATGAAATGATATATACATGGTATTCTACATGTGCAATTTGGTATACGAAAACTCGGTAAAATTTTGCGAGGTTTGAATTTTCAATAAAGCTATATGCACTGCATTTCGGAACGGAGGGAGCATACACAGTTGCTAACACTCACGTGGAAGATTTGTGTGTAGGAGGAGTGGTTGTTCTGTTAAATGACATGGCAAAACTGACACTGCCGGATGCCGATCTAACGGTCCTTACGGCGTTCGTCAGGAAAAGGCTTGTGGAGAACGTTTGTCGGATAATGATTTACGGACACATGCATTGCATTGATACGTGCCCCCCCTCTCTCTCACGCACACGCACCCTCACGAGTCACGACTCTCCCGAGTCCTCTCGCAGACTCGCACGTCGCAACCACCGTCTATCTGCAGGTAGACGTCACGCACATATGTGTCCTTCACACCGTACCCTCAGAACTTCTAAAAAACAAAAGACGGCGCGCACATTTTATTTTAGCTCACACGTCACACACTTGTACTATTACTCTTGCGGCGAACGTTCTTTGGGCATAGTATATTGTACTCTCACGAAGAGAAGTGGTGCACGCACGCACTAGTTCTCTCACACCCACTCGCGGGTACACGTAGGAGCGCATTTTTTTGAAGCTGGTACAACAAAATCACTCCACTATATATAAAAGCAGGAGCCTTAGCACTTGCTTTACTAGGGTTCCTCTCATTCACTCTCTCATGCTCTCCAGATCTAAGCAACACATAGGTGGCCACACTCTCTCTCAGCTCACGGCTATTCACAAATCCGACCGGACAACCTCGACCGGGGCAGGGGTGTAGGTGCATCATTCACGCTGTCGTCGGCGGCGAGGGAGGAGACCAACGGCTGCCTGCGTGTCCCGATCGGCGGCTGTGCCGTTCTCTCCGAGAGAGCGCCGGCTCGGGAGGGCCTCCGACCCCTTCTTCCTCCCTGCGATATTGTGGCCATGATGCGGCCTCCCAACGCCGTCTTTGCGACATGCCGACAACCCTCAGGTATATATTCCTTCGAAACCTGCCTTGCTCTACTGCCCCAGCTCCCTTCGTGTGGATCCTTTTCTACTTCCGTCCGATGTTCCAAAGCCACCAAGACTTCTACTAAGGCCTGTGCTTTGCACGTATGTTCTGTATGATAGATACTCATATACCTTCTTTTTAGAGAGAGAAATGGGTACTCGTTTCTTGAGTAGATATCATAGTGTGTTTGTTTGCATGATCTAAGGACTATTCTGAAATAAGAAGCAAATCACTTGCACAACTCAAACTGAGTTCCAAGTAAGAATTTGATTACAAGATAAAAGTTGTAGTTTTATTATATGTCGTTTCCTGGGTTCCATTGATGTATAGTTCCAGAGTTGCTTGACAGTTTACATGCATGTTTATGGACTATTTTGTGCAACTAAATAAGTCATTTTAGGTCTGACAGACACTCATGTCCTGTATTAGCTTGAGGTATAGCTTATGTATGACTGAAATAAAATATTACACTTTTTCTGCGAATAATAAAAATATTACATTTCTCGATGAAGCAGAATAAAACTTTAGCTAGCATCAGCCATGCAATGTTATGTTATGTGAACAGTGTAAACTTTGCAGTATAGCGGCATCTAAAAAATCCATTTTTACAGTAATCTAAAAAATAAGTTAGTAGTAGAGTGTTTATTTCCCAGGTGACAACGGGGAACCAAAATGTGCTAGCTATTTGCCAACTTGTCGTATACTTGCATGTGAGGAGGTCGCGGCAGTTTCTAGACATTTCTCAACTTCAGTAGGTGCAATCCAGATTCAACGGGGACTTCTTTATTTGTTTACTTGGAGAGCAGAGTCGGCCATGTGCGCAAGGAGCGGGAGCGAATCCGGCAGCTCTTAGCCATCAGATCATGTCATCCTTTGTTTGATGGACGGTAGTGATATGCATGAGAGGGGAAATGAACGGTGGATTTTGAGCCAATGCTTGTTTGGGCGGGAGAACCGAAGATGGAGTGGTAAATCCAATTTCAAAACTGCCGCACTATAGTAGTAGTAGATTAGAAGTAAAGCTATTTCATACAGTCGACTCAAAGTGTTGGTTCAAACAGGGAAGAAAGTGGGAAAGTTGTAGCATGAATCTAGGACTTGGTTCTAAGACGAAATGGGGGAAAGTAGTAATATCTGTCACTGTTTAAATAACCGTATATCTTATTTGCGCAAACAGGGATGTCTGTCTCCATATCGTTTCGGGATGTCTGTCTCCGTATCGTTTCTATCCGCGCAATTAAAAGCACACACCTTAGTTTTAGTACAACTGGGCAAAATGAGATGGCTATCCCTCGCTGCCGTCGTCTAACCTCCCGTCTTCAAGGTATCCCTACATTGGTAGTAACTAAGGTAGAATGACCAACGCAATCTAAAAGAAGCTGATTCGCACATTTTACTTCCTGATTGCAGTGCAGGGACGAGCGAAAACAACTGCATCCTAGTCCGGAATGCACTTTCTACCAGTTCATCCATGGACCAAGGACTAGCTGGCACGGCTGCATGGCGGTTTTTTGGACAGGTGCGTGGACAAGAGGCATTGTGGTCTGCTTATTTTTGCAAATAGCGGTGCTTAAATTTAGTGGAATGCACAAGCATTTCAGCTGGTCAGTACATTGCATGGTTCAGTTCAGCATTCTAGCTGATACCACAATTATAATTGGTTATTCTGGAATGAGAGAACCTAACCCTAAATGGTGGCAACAAGAAACAACCAGAGTGAACTCCAGGAAATTTAAGCCCGCCAGGAGGCCCTTTGCTCAGAGAGAAGCCTTGCTTGTTTTTTCCTGATTTGTAAACCTTCTCACAACTTTGTCTTTTGCTGTGAACTAGTACATGTTTGTTATGTTCTATGAATCATTGAGATGTATAAAATTGCTTAACTTATGCTTTTCAAGTTTTTTATGAAGACGAGTTAATGTGAGTGTTCCACATGAGCGCTGGACTAGCATGTGAACGTTTGGAATTTATTACATTGTGGCCTCAATTAACTGCAAGAACCACTGTAACAAGATACATAGTTGCTTATATGTCAGACAGCAGATTGTTGATTGTTAGCTGGTCGATAGCCTAGTGTTGAAGCAAGCTGAGCCAATGTGCCGTGTTTTGCACAACTGCTTACAAGTGGGGTAGCACCAACAGTGTTTACAAGTACTTATGTATATGTCGGCGCACGGTTCTCGAACGAGTGCTCTATTTCATCAAAACACACACAGCTCGTATGATAAACCGTGACAACTTATGTCTTACCATGCCATTTTCATGAAAAAACTAGTGAGGACGCATCTTTTTCGGCAACAATTATGATGGTTCTCACATGATTCACGGGCACACAAAAGTAGCAGCAGTTCCCATAGACGGATTCAAACAGAGTACTAGCCCAGAGGGGTCGATAACATGCAAGGTTCGGATAATTAGACACAATCCAAACTACTATTAAACACTAGCTGGGGCAACTATTTCATGCCTCGATCTAATTTGTGCTGGACACAAGACAGACCTTGCCATGAACATCATCGAGGACGTCCCGCAGCAGCTCAATCCTGTGAACCTTCATGAAGACAACCTGGTGGCCTTGCCACTGATAAACTTGTTTGTGGAGGCATGCCACATCATCTTCCTATGTAAGCTTGACAAGAACAGTATTCCTCACAAACGAAGGAGTTCCTTTGAACTTCTTGTGCTTCAGTACACCCTGGACAACACGCCTGACAACAGTGAGGCCGGAATACAACTCTTCATTGGTATAACCGCAAATGGCTTCCAGAATCCAACAGCCTAAGAACTCTGTTTTCCCAGTGCATATATTCAGGTCGTCCGCCTCATAGAGAGTGACATGTACAACCACACAATCCTTGTCTGCATCAGGGCTCTAACTGAAACAGAAACAAATTCTGAATTACTTTTCAATATAAGAAACACAAGTTATTTAAACCACTACATATACCATGGCATCAAAGCTAATAAAATTTTGCATTATTAATCACCACATACTTCCTTTTCTAAAAAAATCACCACATACTTAGATGAAAAACCACAATCGAGATCGGCAAAGAAGGAAATCACCTTGGGTAGCTCAACGGGGGGACACATCCTCGAAGGGGGAAAACTGCTCTTGCAGTGCCACGGGGGCTGAAACTTCAAACGGGGCGTTGACCATCTCAGTATCTGGGGTCGCCTCGGTGGTTGCCTCCATCTTCTTGGAGCTCTCTATCTCATGGGGATCAGCCTCCCACGTCTGCTCCAATATCGGCAGATCTTTGCCTGGTTCTCCTTAGTATGAAACTGACGAATACTAGGAGTCCACTGAAAGGAAAACACAATCGCAATGACAATGAAACAAAAAAGAGAGTGAGGATCGGTTACTGCTTTGCAAAAGTTCTTTTTTTCCTCTGAACGAAATATACCAACATCACGGATCCGGTTACCTTCCCTTCGTTTGGAGAGAAGAACAGTGGCAGATGCAAGTGTTGCCTTTCTTGAAGACGGTGAGGGAGAAGGGGATTCAGCGAAGAGTGACATTATGGTTGCTTCATCCGTCAAACTTAGACTGCGGGGAGGTGGGGTTTTGTGATACGACGGCTCGTTACTGCCGCGCTATGACCGGGGTGACTCTCCGCCTGCATACTGCCTTCTAATTTGGTGGATGGCATTTGGGCCCGCGCGCTGCATGGCCCGCATGTTGGTGAACAAAAGTATAACGACATTCAGTAGAGGGAGACGTTTCAATGACCTAGGAGGAGCCAGAAGCAGTAGAGTGTCTCCACTGTACTAGTAGTAATTGTTTTTCTGGGTAGCTGTAGAGTGTCTCCACTATACTAGTAGTAATTGTTTCTCGGGTCCCAAGACAAAACAGCCCATCCACACTAGTAAATAGTAAAATCAATTCAAAAAACTGGGTGCTCTTCTTCCTCCTCGCTCCCACCCACCTCACGTCAGCTCACTCCACTCGTACCCCCAAATTCCTCACCTCAATCCTACAGAAAACCCCAGGTCCCCTTCTTCCTCACTCCTACAGAAAACCCGCAGCTCCCCTTCTTCTTCGCTCGCAGTACAACTAGGCTTGTCATTCGTTACTCTGCTCAAATCCGTGAGCGCAACGCGACGCCCTTGAGGAAAATGGAGTCGGCTGACCCCAGCACCAAGAAGATGAGGCTCCCGCCAGCGGCGACGCCTGTTGTAGATCCCGCACCCGGCAGCGCGGGGAGAAGCGGCGACCCCGCCCCCACTGGATCCGAGGAACCCATAGAATCTCGGGTGGACCACATCAACAATCTCCCGGACGCCATCCTTGGGGAGATCATCTCGCTTCTCCACACCAAGGATTGCTGCCGCACCCAAGTCCTCTCAATTCGGTGGCACCCTCTATGGCGCGCCGTTCCCCTTAATCTCGACTGTCGTCAGCTATCTCTCTTCAATGATTTTGAAATCCCCAGAGCCATCATCTCCTCCCACCAGGGCTTCGTTCAAAGCCTCTGCATCCCGTCTTGCTACATGAGAAAGCATACCATGCCCTGCATGGTGGACGCCTGGCTGGAATCCCCTGAATTCACAGAACTACAGCTGCTTGAGTTCTACTATTCCCCTAGAAATCACATACCACATACCGAACGCCATGAACTTGTGCCCTCAGCACCGATGTCCATCTCGGGGTTTTCGTCCTCTCTTCACACTGCCACCTTTGCGCAGTGCTACCTACCAGACAATCTGGTACTAAACCTTCGACTCCCATTTCTCAAGAAAGTTTCACTTGTGTGGGTTCGTATATCGGAGGCCTCATTGCACAGCATCATCCACTCCAGTTGCCCCGTCCTGAAGTGCTTGGTGCTTGTTTTCACAGTTAGAATTGGTTGTCTCCAAATAAAGTAGCCTAACCTTGTAAGAATTGGAATTTCTTTTGACGGAAGGCAACTCATCATCCAAGATGCCCCTTCACTTCAAAGGTTGATCCTTGATTCTAGTTATTCACCATTGCAAATAACCGTCCTCTCTGCGCCTAAACTGGAGACCTTGGGTGTAATACGTGATCTCTGTGCTCATTTCAATATGGTGTTTGGCTCCATAGTTCTTCAGGTACTTTATATTATCATATACACTTGTAACCATAAGCTGCATTTTAAATTTCTGTGCATGATTTATATATCATCTTGGAGTACACATTTTGTACTAATATTATGTTCTATGCTCAATGAAGAGTTTCTCCATGGATGGCCTATCAATGGTGCTGGATTCTGTCAAGATCTTATATATCCAAATGAATAGTTTTGATCTGAACAAGATTATTGGCTTGCTGCAATGCTTTCCGTGTCTGGAGAAGTTGTATATAAAGGTGATAATTTCACGCACATTGGAAGCCCGCATATAGTGTACTAGAATTAACCGTTCAGCTGTTGCTCTTTCGACACTCTTCTTTTAGACCTTAACTGTTTTCAATCTTCATGTCTATTTAGGCAACAGGACAGGGTAAGAAAGTTATAACCAATCGGTGGATTCGTAAGCATCAGGATTTTCTCACTTCTCATGAGATTCGATTGAAGACAATAACGCTAGAACGATATGTAGCCAACCGTGCAAACACAAGATTTGTCACATTCTTCCTGCTGAATGCGAGGTTACAATTGTCCATCAGGCTTAAGTTTATCAGCAGCATGGTTTTGACGGATGGGTATGTCGAAGAGCAAAAAAAGGAGTTCCAGGTGGGCAAATGAGCTTCTGAATGTGTCGGGCTTCTATTTACAACATATTGTGGTCATAATCCACTAAATTTTACGACCCAGGATGTTCATTCTATGGACCTGACTGATCCATTTGACTGTGACTGCCGAAAATAGTGCTGGAGTTAGATGTTGTTGCCCTTTTCAATCAGGTTTTTTTGTAAACCTGATGAACAATTAACCCATGTGCTTTTGTACAGTTTGTAAGATGGAGTTAGATGTTCCTGCCCTTTTCAACTCGGCTGTGACTATCATATTTTCTTTGAAACAAGGCAAATGGCTTGCCATTCGTTTAATTTAGAGTGAAATATTGTAACAAATCCAAACCAAGGGAAATAACATCACTCTCGCCGGCTGCTTGAGCTCACTGTGCATTACAGAAGCCAAGTGATTAGCCCCCACCAGCACCCACAAACTTATTTCGAACTAGCACATCAAATGGGCTGTAAATTTTCATAGGAAAGGCTGCATGACCGTGACAGATTTGGATTCCGACATTTGGGACCCACGAGGAAATAGCCTACCCAAGGTGGTGTCGACTTACTAGCCAGTCAACAAACGATTCTGCCTACCAGCCGTTGGATTGACATCGAACATCTGTCGTGTATCTTCTATCTCTTGTCTTCTTCTTCCTCCAATCGCCCAAACCAAACCACCCAGTCGGCTCCGCCTACTCCCGCCTCCCATGGCTAGCTGCGCCTCCGCCGCCCTACCGTACGTACCCTCCAACGTTGGCCAGTCCCTCCCTATATTCCCCCACACGTCCTGTTATTCTCCAGCGACGTCAGCCCCAACACGCACCCACGCCCGAACCAGTCAACCCTCGTACTCCCCTTCTCCTGCGACTGGACCGGCACATCTTCAACGGCTCCTGTTCGTTCCGTCCGAGGCCTCGCCGTCGTCCTCTGTCTTGCAGCCTTGGTTCGCTCATCATGCGCGGTGCGCCGCCCTCTTGCGTTGTCAACGTCGTCAACAACTGAGAGGAACAAGGAGATAACTGTACATGGAGAGGATGACAGTAGGGACCCACTAGTGTCATGGCAGTACCAAGCAAGTGCCTCTATAGTACAAGCCCAAAAATATGGTTCCTCCTATGGTTGGACATCTGGGGCTCACGCCATTGTCAACATAGTCAATAAACGAGAGAATTACACTACGAGCGGCTGACACCAGGGACCCAGCAAGTTGCGTAGTTTTTTTGAGGAACAAACAGTTCTTATTTATACTAGTTTTAGCGACAGATCATGGTAACAACGGGGCTGTGCGGGGGCTGTGGCCCGTCTAGCCAGGATTTTATTTATGTTTACCACATCATGAACCCAGTTGTGTTTTTTTCTTGTTGAAAATGGCTAGCCCAGTTCTATTTTTTTAAAAGAAATACCCAAACAAGGCCTACTTGCTTTATCGGCCCTACTGGGCTGCAAATCTTTCAAGACGAGGAGAGTTTCATTCGGTTTGCCCAGAAATGGGCTGTACATTTTTAAAACACATCAAACCGGGAATTAGTTTCAAATTTTTTTCATTACAAGATATTAAATTCCATTGATTTTTATGCGTGGACAATTATTTGGATTTTATATTTATATAAATTATTTTTCAAAATAGTTTGAATGTGAATCGATATTTCTGGATTAAAAATAGTTGACCGCACTGAAATATGCAAAATTTCGTATACTTTTTAACCATGGCCACAATATGGGGTGTGATGCTAACAAAAAGAAGATGGGCACTAAAAAAATTCTTAAGAATTAGCAAATGGGCAGTACATTATTAGAAATAATGGCAGATGGGTTGTATGCTGTTTTCCACAGATTTGAGGCTGACTTGTGCGCCTACTACAGGTTGACGCGTATGCTTTCATAAAAAAAAGGTTGACGCACACGCAACGCCCTATCAACTTAGTCAACACACAAGAGCAGTGACTGTTGGATGTCCATCCAACGGCTGTCGTGCTTCTTCAATCTCTGCTCTTCATGCTCAAGCCGCTCAAACAAGCGCCGGCGGGACTGCCTGCTCCCTCCTCCCGCGGCCGGCTATGCTGCCGCATAGGCCTCACGGCCCCACCGTACTCCCATCGCTGGCCTAGCCATCCCTCTACTCACCCACACATCTTGTTATTCTCCGGCGACGACTGACGAACCAGTAAACCCTCGTACTCCTCCGCGTGGGAAACAACTGCTGAGTATTCCCTGGCTCCGTGTCATTCCCTTCCTAGGCCTCGCCGTCGTCCACCGCCCTGGTGCTCTCGGCGCGGCCTGGTCAACATGGTCAATGAACGACATCCATCGGAAGTGGGCTGTATGTGGAGAGACTGACAGCTGGGTCCACGGCCGCAGGCAACAAAATGCCTCCTTATTACACGCAAAATAATGATTCCTCCAGCTGACAGCTAGGACCCACAGGAAGGGCCTCTGTATTTCGCGAAAAAAATGTTCCCCCCGCTGACAGGTCGGACCCACCAGCTATATCTTCGCACACAAGGAAGTGCCTCCTTATTACGCCCAAAAAAATGAATACCCCCTGCTAGCTGGGACCCACCATATTGTTGGGCTGACTTGTGGGCCTACTAAGTTGACAGGGACAGAGAGCTTTGTCAACTTAGTCAATACTCCAGTGACCGTATGATGTCCATCCAAGAGCCATAGTGCTTCTTCAACCTCTGGTCTTCTTTCTCCAGCCGCCCAAAGCAGCGTCGGTCGTGCCGCTTGCTCCTGCCTCCCGTGCCCGGCTGTGCTACCGCGGAGGCCTCATCGCCCCCATACTACTCCCACCACTGGCCAGGCCATCCCTCCACTCACCCACACCCCTTGTTATTCTGCGGCGACGGCAGCCTCACACCGCAGCCGAACCAGTGAATGCTCATACTCCTCTCCGTGTGGGCATCCACTGCCGCGTCTTGCACGGCTCTGTGTCGTCCCCTTCCTAGGCCTCGCCGTCGTCCACCGCCATGGTGCTCTCGGCGCGGCGTGGTCAATGTGGTCAACGACCGACCTCCATTGGAAGAGTACTGTACGTGGAGAGGCTGACAGCTGGGTCCACGGCAGCCGCAAGGAAGTGCCTCCTTATTACGCGGAAAATAATTATTCCACCACCTGACAGCGGGGACCCACCGGACGGGCCACCAGTATTTTGCAAAAAAATCGTTTCCCCCTGACTGCTGGGACCCACCGGACGGGCCACCGTATTTCGCGAAAAAACATTTCCCCCGCTGTCAGCTCGGACCCACCGGAAGTGCCTCCTTGTTACGCACAAAAAATGAATACTCCCCCGGCTAGCTGGGACCCACCTTGCTGGGAGGCTGACTTGTGGGCCTACTAAGTTGACGGGGACGAAGGGCTTTGTCAACTTAGTCAATATGAATGATTCTAGCTCTAGTGACCGTACGATGTCCATCCAACGGCCGTAGTGCTTCTTCAACCTCTGGTCTTCTTGCTCCAGCTGCCCAAAGCAGCACCGGTCGTGCCGCATGCTCCTGCCTCCCGTGGCCGGCTGTGCTGCCGCAGAGGCCTCACCGCCCCCTACTATTCCCACCGCTGGCCAGGCCCTGCGGCGACGGCAACCTCACACCGCAGCCGAACCAGTGAACCCTCGTAGTCCTCTCCGCGCGGGCTTCCACTGCCGCGTCGCCCCCTTCCTAGGCCTCGTCGTCGTCCACCGACGTGGTGCTCTCCGCGCGGCGTGGTCAACGTGGTCAAGGAACGACTTCCATCGGAAGAGTACTGTACGTGGAGAGGCTGACAGCTGGGTCCACGGCCACAGCCCAGTTTTTTTGTGATTTGCCAAGTAAGTCGCTTTGTCAGGCCTGTTGGGCTGCAAACCTTTCAAGACAAGGAGAGCTTTCATTCGGCTAGCCGAGAAAATGGCCCATCAGTAATGAGAAATGGGTTGTACATTTTTAAAACACATCAAACCGGCAATTAGTTTCAAATATCTTTTTTTCATTTCAAGATTTTAAATTACATTGTTTTTTATGCATGGAGAATTTGTTGGATTTTATATTGATATACATTTATTTTTAAAATCAGTTTGAATGTGAGTCGAAATTTCAGGATTAAAAACAGTTCGGACCGCACCGAAATATGCAAAAAAAATTATGATTTTTTAACCATTGCCACAATATGGGCTGTAATGCTAACAAAAGGAATATGGGCTCCAAAAAAACCTTAAGAATTAGCAAATGGGCTGTAAATTATTAGAAATAATGGCAGATGGGCTGTATGCTGCTTCCACCAGATTTGAGGCTTTCCTAAAAAAAGGTTGACGCACAAGCACTGACTGTTGGATGTCCATCCAATGGCCGTCGTGCTTCTTCAATCTCTGCTCTTCCTGCTCCAGCCGCTCAAACAAGCGCCGGCGGGACTGCCTGCTCCCTCCTCCTCGCGGCCGGCTGTGCTGCCGCGCAGGCCTCACCACCCGACCGTATTCCCATCGCTGGCCAAGCCATCCCTCTACTCACCCACACCTACTGTTATTCTCCAGCGACGGCAAACAAACCAGTAAACCCTCATACAGTCGTACTCTCCTCTGCGTGGGAAACAACTGCCGAGTCTTCCCTGCCTCCGTGTCGTCTCCTTCCTAGGACTCGCTGTCGTCCACCGCCCTGGTGCTCTCGGTGCGGCCTGGTCAACGTGGTCAACGACCGACATGCATCTGAAGTGGACTTTACATGGAGAGGCCGACAGCTGGGTCAATGGTCGCACGCAAGGAAATGCGTCCTTATTACGCGCAAAATAATGATTCCTCCACCTGACATCAGGGACCCACCGAAAGGGCCTCTGTATTTCATGAAAAAACGTTACCGCCGCTGACAGCTCGGACCCACCAGCTATATCTTTGCACGCAAGGAAGTGCCTCCTTATTACGCACAAAAAAATGAATACTCCCCCTGTTAGCTGGGACCCAGTATAGTGGCAGGCTGACTTGTGGGCCTACTAAGTTGACGGGGACGGAGGGCTTTGTCAACTTAGTCAATATGCACGATTCTAGCTCCAGTGACCGTACGATGTCCATCCAAAGCCCGTAGTGCTTCTTCAACCTCTGGTCTTCTTGCTCCAGCCGCCCAAACCAGCGCCGGTCGTGCTTCGTGCTCTTGCCTCCCGTGGTCGGCTGCGATGTGGAGGAGGCCTCACCGCCCCCTACTACTCCCACCGCTGGCCAGGCCATCCCTCAACTCACCCACACCCCATGTTATTCTGCGGCGACGGCAGCCTCACACCGCAGCGAACCAGTGAACCCTCGTACTCCTCTACGCGTGGGCATCCACTGCCGCGTCTTCCCCGGCTCCGCGCTGTCCCCTTCCTAGGCCTCGCCGTCGTCCACCGCCCTGGTGCTCTCGATGCGGCGTGGTCAACGTGGTCAAGGAACGGCTTCCATCGGACGTGGAGTGTACGTGGAGAGGCTGACAGCTAGGTCCACGGCCGCAGCAAGGAAGTGCCTCCTTATTACGTGCAAAATAATTATTCCTCCACCTAACAGCGGGACCCACCGGACGGGCCACCGTATTTCGCCCCCCTGACTGCTTAGACCCACCAGCTACATCTTCGCACATAAGGAAGTGCCTGACAGTCGGGACCCACCTGGTTGAAGCGTATGTAGCATTGTCATTCTGGTCGCGAACGTGTACCTACATATATACTGGTCGATGTAGAGGCACGCACGTGTCGTAGTAGAGGTGGCGAGGGTGCAAGAAAGAAAATACGGCCACGTATGTGTACATACGGGCGGGGTCTCGAATGCCTACTCGCGCATACGTATGGCCAGGGCTCGTGTACATGGCTGGGTCGGAACGGAGAAACAGCGTCGTCGTCGTGTTCATGGGGAGGCAACAAAATGCGTCGTGTTCATGGGGAGGCAACGGAATGGGTCGTGTTCATCGGGAGGGCTTGGACAGAACAGGTGATGGAAACGAGGCCTGGCGTACCACAGAACGGAGGAAACAGCCTTGTGTTCGACCGGCCATGTTCGAAACGGGATCCTGTTCGTCGGGAGGGGTCTGGCGTACCGCAAAACGGAGGAAACGGACCTCCTACGGTCGAAACAGGGGTCCTGTTGATCGGGAGGGGTGTGGCGTACCGCAAAACGGACGAAACGGACTTGTGTTGGAGCGATACGGTCGAAACGGGGGTCCTGTTCATTGGGAGGGGTGTGGCTTACTGCAAAACGGGACTCCATGGGATACTGTTCATCTCCTCCGTTGACTCCCTCCAGCCTCCACGAGCTACTGTTCATCCACCATCGACCTCCTCCAGCCTCCACCTGCGACTATTCATCCACGGGCTCCTGTTCATCCAGCCTCCACCGCGCGCTACTCCACCGGCTACTGTTCAACCAGCCCTCTCCACGGGCTCCTGTTCAACCACCCCTCCATGGGCTACTGCTCATCCTGCCCTCCACTGTCTACTATTCATCCTGCCCTCCACGGAGTGGTCCTGTTCATCTAGCCCTCCACGGGGTCCTGTTCATCCAGCCCCAACCGGCTCGATCGATCGGGGTCCTATTCATCCAGAGGCAACACCACGAGGTCCTATTCATCCACCCCCAT
>NC_041388.1:490745206-490775915 GCF_002162155.2 Triticum dicoccoides | reverse complement strand
GATCGGCTTCAGTTAGCAGCAGTAGCGAAGGAATCGCTCGATCGGGTTCAGTTAACAGCCATCGATCGATCGCTCTGGTTCAGTAACGTGTAGCCTGCAGTGCAATAGCTCGGGTTCAGTTAGAGCCCAACGCCTCGCTCGGGTTCAGTTAGAGCCAACGCCTCGCACACACGCATGTACGTGTACGAGAGAAACACGCATCGCTTGGCCCCCGACCTCCCACCGTAACCGGGAACTCCCCGAAATTTTCCTCCCCCTTGCTTCTACCATGGTTTTTTCCGTCATGGACGGCCCAAAGAATGTCATGCAGCTGCGTCTCCGGCCCGCCCAGGACGAAAAGCCCATTTTCTGTCATGATTTTTTGTCATAGAAGTAGGAGCCAACCACATCTATGATGATACCGTATTTTGTCACAATTATCGTCACAGAAGTGTCATATGTATGACAGAAAAAATTCGTTCGGCCCAAAATGTCATGGATGTGTCTTTTTTTGTAGTGTACATGTTATAGAATGGTAATTGATTTCCGAAAACTAAATAAAGCTAATAAAAGGCTCATTACCCTTTACCTTTTATTGATCAAATGCTAGAAAGATTATCTAAGCATACACATTTTTGCTTTCTAGACGGTTATTCTGGTTTTCCTCAAATACGTGTGTCAAAAGAGGGTCAAGAAAAGACCACCTTTACTTGTCCTTTCAGTACCTTTGCTTATAGATGTATGCATTTTTGTTTTTGTAATGCACCTGCTACCTTTCAAAGATGTATGACTGCGATATTCTCTGACTTTTGTGAAAAGGTTGTTGAGGTATTCATGGATGATTTTTCTGTATATGGAACTTCTTTTGATGATTACTTAAGCAACCTTGATCGGGTTTTGTAGAGATGTGAAGAAACTAATCTTGTCTTGAATTGGGAGAAGTTCCACTTTATGGTTAATGACGGTATTGTCTTGGGGCATAAAATTTCTGAAAGAAGTATTGAAGTTGATAAAGCTAAAGTTGATGCTATTGAAAAGATGCCGTGTCCAAAGGGCATTAAAGGTTAAGAAGTTTCCTTAGGAGGTTCATTAAAGACTTCTCAAAAATTTCCAGGCCTCTGACTAATCTCTTACAAAAATATGTTCCTTTTGTCTTTGATGATGATTGTGTAGAAGCATTTGAAATACTTAAGGAAGCCTTGACTTCTGCACCTATTGTTCAGCCTCCTGATTGGAATTTACCCTTTGAAATTATGTGTGATGCTAGTGATTATGATGTAGGTGTTGTTCTAGGAAAAAGAGTTGATAAGAAATTAAATGTTATCCAATATGCTAGTAAAACTCTAGAGAGTGCCCAGAGAAATTATGCTACTACTGAAAAGGAATTTTTAGCAGTTGTGTTTGCTTGTGATAAGTTCAGACCTTATATTGTTGATTCTAAAGTAACTGTTCACACTGATCATGCTGCTATTAAATATCTTATGGAAAATAAAAATGCTAAACCTAGACTTATTAGATGGGTTCCCCTACTACAAGAATTTGATTTTCATATTACTGATAGAAAGGGAGTTGAGAACCCTGTTGCAGACAACTTGTCTAGGTTAGAGAATGTTCTTGATGACCCACTACCTACAGATGATAGCTTTCTTGATGAACAATTAGCTATCATAAATGCTTCTCATACTGCTCCATGGTATGATGATTATGCCAATTACATTGTTGCTAAATTTATACCACCTAGTTTCACATACCAGCAAAATAAAAAGTTTTTCTATGATTTAAGACATTACTTCTGGGATGACCCACACCTTTAAAAAGAAGGAGTAGATGGTGTTATTAGACGTTGTGTACCTGAGCATGAACAGGAACGGATCCTACGCAAGTGTCACTCCGAGGCTTATGGAGGACACCACGCTGGAGATAGAACTGCACATAAGGTATTGCAATCGGTTTTTATTGGCCTACGCTCTTCAAGGATGCATATAAGTTTGTATTGTCTTGTGATGAATGTCAAAGAATTGGTAACATTAGTAGACGTTAAGAAATTCCTATGAATTATTCACTTGTTATTGAACCATTTGATGTTTGGAGCTTTGATTATATGGGATCGTTTCCTTCCTCTAATGGGTATACACATATTTTAGTTGATGTTGATTACGTTACTAAGTGGGTAGAAGCTATTCCAACTAGTAGTGTTGATCATAAAACCTCTACTAAGATGCTTAAAGAAGTTATTTTTCTGAGGTTTGGAGTCCCTAGATACTTAATGACTGATGGTGGTTCACATTTTATTCATGGCGCTTTTTGTAAGATGCTTGCTAAGTATGATGTTAATCATAGAATTGCATCTCCATATCATTCACAGTCTAGTGGTCAAGTAGAACTGAGTAATAGAGAGCTTAAATTAATTTTTCAAAAGACTGTTAATAGATCTAGAAAGAATTGGTCCAAGAAACTTGATGATGCATTATGGGCCTATAGAACTGCATATAAAAATCCTATGGGTATGTCTCCATATAAAATGGTTTATGGAAAAGCATGTCACTTACCTCTCGAACTAGAACATAAGGCATATTGGGCCATTAAAGAGCTCAATTATGATTTCAAACTTGCCGGTGAAAAGAGACTATTTGACATTAGCTCACTTGATGAATGGAGAACCCAAGCCTATGAGAATGCCAAACTGTTTAAAGAAAAAGTTAAAAGATGGCATGACAAAAGGATACAAAAACGTGAGTTTAATGTAGGTGATTATGTATTGTTATACAACTCTCGTTTAAGATTTGTTGCAGGAAAACTCCTCTCTAAATGGGAAGGTCCTTACGTTATCGAGGAGGTCTATCATTCCGGTGCCATAAAAATCAACAACTTCGAAGGCACAAATCCGAGGGTGGTGAACGGTCAAAGAATCAAACACTATATCTCAAGTAATCCTATAAATGTTGAAACTAATGTCATTGAAACCGTAACCCCGGAGGAGTATATAAGGGACACCTTCCAGAATGTTTCATCCTTCGAAAAGGAAGAGGTATGTGGTGTGGTAAGTAAACCGACTCCAAAATAGTTCTAATAGCAATTTTTTTCCGTTTTGGAATATTTAAGAAAATAGGAAAATAAGAAGCAGTCCAGAAAGGACACTAGGCATGCACGAGGGCGGAGGGCACGCCTTACCACCCTGGGCACGCCCCCCTACCTCGTGGGCACCTCGTGTGCCATCTGGACTCCGTTTTCTTACACGATACTTCTTTTGGTCGGTAAAAATTCATTATATAATCTCCTGGAGGTTTTGACCACCGTACCACACAAATATCCTCTATTTTTGTTTCGAGTTGTTTCTGCAGCAGATTTAGAGCAACATGTCATCTCAAGACTCCGATGGAGAGAGCTATGTCTCACATCTCATTGCTGACCCAAAGACCTACGGCGACCTATCTCCTTGTGGTCAAACTACGGATGATGAGGAGGATGCTCATTTGAGGAGGATCAATGATTCAAGTTCGTAGGAGGAGGATGTTCCTCTACCTCAACCTGGGGATATGCACGTGAAGTTCAAGAAGTCTAGTCTCCCTAAGAGGGATAAACTATCTAACAACCGATCTATTCCTTCTCGATTTCGGCAGAAAAGTAAACGAGATTTATGTGACAAGATCTTGAAGCTGGAATCGGAGGTCGATGATTTAAAGGAGGAGATCACTCTTCTCAATTACAATATGAAAAGGCTGAAGGCACAATTGTCATCATCATCACCATCTCCCCCACCTCCGAAGAAAGAGACATAAATACATGGGTATGGGCACTTCCCTTGGCAACTGCCAAGCTTGGGGGAGTGCCCCAGTATCGTATCACCATCACACTTCTATCTTTACTGTTTTTTTGTTTGATCCTTTTGGTTATATCTTGATCTAGTAGAATAAAGTTTTAGTATGATTTAGTCTTGAGTTTTGCTTTATGATCCTTCTATGTAATCGAGTCCGTGAGATATGTACAATAAATATTAGTTTTGAGTCGAGGGCTTGATTACCTTGCTATGATCATGAGGGAATAAAAGAAATAATAAAAAGAAATAAAGAGATCATATTGATCTTATGGAGATTAATGACTTCACATATAAAGAGTATGATGAATACAAGTTGTTGAGAGTTGACAAACATAGTCTTAGTTCGATCCTTTTTGTAATACCTTGATCTAGTAGAATAAAATTTTAGCATGATCTAGTTTGGAGTTTTGCTTTATGATCCTTCTATGTAATCGAGTCCGTGATCTATATATAATAAAGATTAGTGTTGAGTCAAGGGCTTTGCTATCTTGCTATGATCCTTGAGAAAAAAGAGTAAGAACAAAAAGAAACAAAGAGATCATATTGATCTTATGGAGAGTAATGACTTCACATATAAAAAGTATGATGAATAAAAGTTGTTGAGAGTTTACAAACATAGTTTTGGTCATCGTTGAAATTAATAGGAAGTAATAAAGAAAGAGAGGTCTTCACATATAAATATACTATCTTGGACATCTTTTATGATTGTGAGCACTCATTAAAATATGACATGCTAAAAAGTTGATGTTGGACAAGGAATACAATGTAATGGTTTATGTTTTCTTACATCCGAAATAAATTATATTGTCATGGATCATCCAACATGTTAAGCTTGCCTTTCCCCCTCATGCTAGCAAAATTCCTTGCACCAAGTAGAGATACTACTTGTGCTTCCAAATATCCTTAAACCCAGTTTTGCCATGAGAGTCCACCATATATATCTATGGATTGAGTAATATCCTTCAAGTAAGTTGTCATTGTTGCAAGCAATAAAAATTGCTCTCTAAATATGTATGATTTATTAGTGTGGAGCAAATAAGCTTTATACGATCTTGTGATGTGGAAGAAATAAAAGCGATGGACTGCATAATAAAGGTCCATATCACAAGTGGCAATATAAAGTGACATTCTTTTTCATTAAGATTTCGTGCATCCAACCATAAAAACATATGACAACCTCTGCTTCCCTCTGCAAAGGGCCTATCTTTTATTTTTGTCTTATATACTATACAAGAGTCATGGTGATCTTCACCTTTCCTTTTTACATTTTATCCTGTGGCAAGCAATGTGTGTTGGAAAGATCCTGATATATATAGCTAATTGGATGTGAGTTTTCATGAACTATTATTGTTGACATTACCCTGGAGGTAAAAGGTTGGGAGGCAAAACTATAAGCCCCTATCTTTCTCTGTGTCCGATGAAAGCTTCATACTCATAAGTATTGCGTGAGTGTTAGCAATTGTGAAACACTAAATGATAGTTGAGTATGTGGACTTGCTAAAAGTATCTTATATTGACTCTTTCCGATGTTATGATAAATTGCAATTGCTTCAATGACTGAGATTATAGTTTGTTAGTTTTCAATGAAGTTTCGGATTCATACTTGAAATTTGAATGAATTGTTACTTTAGCATAAGAAATCATATGACAATATATATATGTTGCTGTTATAAGAATGATCATGATGCCCTCATGTTCGTATTTTATATTATCGACACCTCTATCTCTAAACATGTGGACATATTTTTCGATATCGGCTTCCGATTGAGGACAAGCGAGGTCTAAGCTTGGGGGAGTTGATACGTCCATTTTGCATCATACTTTTATATCGATCTTTATTGCATTATGGGCTGTTATTACACATTATGTCACAATACTTATGCCTATTCTCTCTTAATTTACAAGGTTTGCACGAAGAGGGAGAATGCCGGCAGCTGGAATTCTGGGCTGGAAAAGGAGCAAATATTAGAGACCTATTCTGCACAACTCCAAAAGTCCTGAAACTCCACGAAAGTTAGTTTTGGATTATATGAAAAATATTGGGCGAAGAAAGCACCGGAGGGGGGCCACCCACCATCCATGAGGGTGGGGGCGCGCCCCCTGTCTCGAGGGCCTCCTGGCAGGCCTCTGGTGCCCATCTTTGGCTATATGGAGTCTTTCGCCCTAAAAAAATCATAAGCAAGCTTTCGGGACGAAACACCGCCGCCACAAGGCGGAACCTTGGCGGAACTAATTTAGGGCTCCGACGAAGCTGTTCAGGGAAACATCCCTCCGGAAGGGGGAAGTCATCACCATCGTCATCACCATCGATCCTCTCATCGGGAGGGGGTCAATCTCCATCCTTTGTTCCAAAACCTCAGATTGGTACCTGTGGGTTGCTAGTAGTGTTGATTACTCCTTGTAGTTGATGCTAGTTGGTTTACTTGGTGGAAGATCATATGTTCAGATCCTTTATGCATATTAATACCCCTATGATTATGAACATGAATATGATTTGTGAGTAGTTACGTTTGTTCCTGAGTTCATGGGAGAAGTCTTGCTATAAGTAGTCATGTGAATTTGGTATTCGTTCGATATTTTGATGAGATGTATGTTGTCTTTCCTCTAGGGGTGCCATGTGAACGTCGACTACATGACACTTCACCATTATTTTGGCCTAGGGAATACATTGGGAAGTAATAAGTAGATGATGGGTTGCTAGAGTGGTAGAAGCTTAAACCCTAGTTTATGCGTTGCTTCGTAAGGGGCTGATTTGGATCCATATGTTTCATGTTATGGTTAGGTTTACCTTAATACTTCTCTTGTAGTTGCGGATGCTTGCAAGAGGGGTTAATCATAAGTGGAATGCTTGTCCAAGTAAGGGCAGTACCCAAGCACCGGTCCACCCACATATCAAATTATCAAAGTACCGAACGCGAATCATATGAGCGTGATGAAAACTAGCTTGACGATAATTCCCATGTGTCCTCAGGAGCGCTTTCCTTTATATACGAGTTTTTCTAGGCTTGTCTTTTGCTACACAAAGGATTGGCATCTTTCTGCACCTTATTTACTTTATTACTTGTTACCCGATACAAATTACCTTATCACAAAACTTTCTGTTACCGATAATTTCAGTGCTTGCTGAGAATACCTGATTGAAAACTACTTATCATTTCCTTCTGCTCCTCGTTGGGTTTGACACTCTTACTTATCGAAAGGACTACGATAGATCCCCTATACTTATGGGTCATCACTTAGGTGAAGCCCTGCGCGGATCACTTCACCATCACCGTCACCACACCGTCGTGCTGACGGAACTCTCCCTCGACACTTTGCTGGATCAAGAGTTCCAAGGACGTCATCGAGCTAAACGTGTGCAGAACTCAGAGGTGCCGTACGTTCGGTGCTTGATCGGTCAGAACGAGAAGTTTGACTACGTCAACCATGTTAGCAAGCGCTTCCGCTTTCGGTCTACGAGGGTATGTAAACACACTCTCCCCCTCTGGTTGCTATGCATATCCTTGATAGATCTTACGCGAGCGTAGGAAAATTTTGAAGTTGCATGCTATGTTTCCCAACAGTGGCATCCAAGCCAGGTCTGTGCGTAGATGATATGCACGCGTAGAACACAAAGAGTTGTGGGCGGTGATCATCATACTGCTTACCACCAATGCCTTATTTTGATTCGGCGGTATTGTTCGATGAACCGGCCCGTACCAACCTTACACGACCATGTTCATGAGAACGGTTCCATCGACAGACATGCAACTAGTTTTGCATAAAGGTTGCTGGCGGGTGTCTCTTTCTCCAACTTTAGTTGAATCAAATTTGACTGCGGCCGGTCCTTGCTGAAGGTTAAGACAACAAACTTGATAAATCATCATTGTGGTTTTGATGCGTAGGTAAGAACGGTTCTTGCTAGAAGCCCGTAATGGCCACGTAAAACTTGCAACAACAAAGTAGAGGACGTCTAACTTGTTTTTGCAGGGCATGTTGTGATGTGATAAACGTTATTGTATGAGATGATCATGTTTTGTAAAAGTCACTGCCAACCGGCTGGAGCCTTATGGTTGTCTCTTTATTGTATGAAATGCAAACGCCATGTAATTGCTTTACTTTATCACTATGCGTTAGCGATAGTTGTAGAAGCAATAGTTGGCGAGACGACCACGGCGCTACGATGGAGATCAAGGTGTCCACCGGTGTCGATGGAGATCATGACGGTGCTTTGGAGATGGAGATCAAAGGCACAAGATGATGATGGCCATATCATGTCACATATTTTGATTGCATGTTATGTTTATCCTTTATGCATGTTATTTTGCTAAGTACGGCGGTACCATTATAAGATGATCCATTAATAAAATTTCAAGGTGTAAGTGTTCTCCCTGAGTATGGACCGTTGTGAAAGTTCGTCATGCTAAGACACCACGTGATGTTCGGGTGTGATAAGCTCCATGTTCACATATAATGGGTGCAATACATGTTTGCACATGCGGAATACTCGGGTGAAACTTGATGAGCCTAGCATGTACAGACAAGGGCTCGGAACACTGGAGACCAAAAGGCTGAACATGAATCATATAGTAGATATGATCAACATAGAGATGTTCACCATTGAAGACTACTCCATCTCACGTGATGATTGGACATGGTTTAGTTGATTTGGATCACGTAATCATTTAGATGACTCGAGGGATGTCTATCTAAGTGGGAGTTCTTAAGTAATATGATTAACTGAACTTAATTTATCATGAACTTAGTCTTGATAGTATTTGCAAATTATGTTGTATATCAATAGCTCGCGTTGTAGCTCCCTTATGTTTTTTGATATGTTCCTAGAGAAAACTAAGTTGAAATATGATAGTAGCAATGATGTGGACTGGGTTTGTAATCTGAGGATTATCCTCATTGTTGCACAGAAGAATTATGTCTTTGATGCACCGCTACGAGACAGACCTATTACAGGAGCAGACGTAGACGTTATGAATGTTTGACAAGCTCGATATAATGACTACTTGATAGTTTAGTGCACCATGCTTTATGGCTTAGAACCGGGACTTAAAAAACGTTTTGAACGCCACGGAGCATGTGAGTTGTTCCAAGAGTTGAAATTAGTATTTCAGACTCATGCCCGTGTCGAGAGGTATGAGACCTCTGACAAGTACTTTTCCTACAAGATGGAGGAGAATAGCTCAGCTAGTGAGCATGTGCTCAGAATGTCTGGGTACTACAATCGCTTGAATCAATGGGAGTTAATCTTCCAGATAAGATAGTGATTGACAAAGTTCTCTAGTCACTATCACCAAGTTATAATATGCCAGGGATGACAAAAACGATTCCCAAGCTCTTTGCGATGCTGAAATCATCGAAGGTAGAAATCAATTAAGAACATCAAGTGTTAATGATTAACAAGACCACTAGTTTCAAGAAAAAGGGCAAGGGAAAGAAAGGGAACTTCAAGAAGAGTGGCAAGCAAGTTTTCACTCTCGGGAAGAAGCCCAAAAGATGAACCCAAGCCTGAAACTGAGTGCTTCTACTGCAAAGGAAATGGTCACTGGAAGCGGAACTGCCCCAAATGCTTGGCGGATAAGAGGGATGGCAAAGTGAACAAAGTTATATTTGATATACATGTTATAGATGTGTACTTTACTAGTGTTCATAGTAGCCTCTGGGTATTTGATACCGGTTCAGTTGCTAAGATTAGTAACTCAAAACAGAGTTACAAAATGAACAGAGACTAGTTGAGGGCAAAGTGATGAAGTGTGTTGGAAGAGATTCCAAGTTTGATAAGATCACCATCGCATACTCCCTCTACCTTCGGGATTAGTGTTGAACCTAAATAAATGTTATTTGGTGTTTGCGTTGAGCATGAATATGATTGGATCATGTTTGTTGCAATTCGGTTATTCATTTAAATCAGAGAATCATTGTTGTTCTGTTTACATGAATAAAACCTTCTATGGTCATACACCCAATGTAAATGGTTTATTGAATCTCGATCGTAATAATACACATATTCATAATATTGATGCCAAAAGATGCAAAGTTGATAATGATAGTGCAACATATTTGTGGCATTGCCATTTAGGTCATATTGGTGTAAAGCGCATGAAGAAACTCCATGCGGATGGACTTTTGGAACCACTTGATTATGAATCATTTGATGCTTGCGAATCATGCCTCATGGGCAAGATGACTAAGACTCCGTTCTCTGGAACAATGGAGCGACCCAGTGACTTATTGGAAATAATACATACCGATGTATGTAGTCCGACGAGTGTTGAGGCTCGCGGCGGGTATCTGTCGGGGGTTGGGTGCAACATATGCCAAAGGATGGCTTATCATGGTGGGAGCGAGTAGAACGTCGCTGGTGCCTGGAAGCGGGATGAGGCATAGACACGATGGAAGTGCACTATCCCTAGGTGGTTTTGGTAATTCCTAACAACATATAGCTCATTGAGCTAATGCTATTTCAAGATTAATATCTCAGGAAAGCTCAATGATTGGCATGGCATGGATGAGAAAAGTGGACCCCTCAAAATGCTAAGGACAAAGGATTGGCTCAAGCTCAAAGCTCAAGACTCTACATTTTCTATTTTAGTGATCCAAGAACACATTGAGTCTATAGGAAAAGCCAATACTATCAAGGAGGGATGAGGTGTTGCTTAATGAGGTTCTTGCTCAAAATGCTTAGTGATATGCTCCAAAACCCTCAACTACTTTCTCACATCCACATATGACCTAAACCAAAAGTCAAACTCGGCCCCACCGATTCTTTCTATACGGCGCCACCGAGTTTCAAATGTCATAGCCACTGCCACAAACCCTAGGCAAATTGGTCTCACCGATAGGGATCTCGGTCTCACCGAGATGGGGTTGTAATCTCTCTGTTTCCCTACGTAACATTTCGGTCTCACCAGATGAGCGATCGGTCCCACCAAGATTGCAATGTAAACTCTCTATTTTCCCTTCGTAACGTTTCAATCTCACTGAAATGAGCGATCGGTCCCACCGAGTTTACCTGACCAACTCTCTGGTCAGCTTATTACCAAAATCGGTCTCACCGAGTTTGTGTAATCGGTCTCACCTAGATTACGTTATGCCCTAACCCTAATCATATCGGTCCTACCGAGTTGCATGTCGGTCCCACCAAAAGCCCTAACGGTCATTAGCTTTGTTAAATCGGTCAGACCAAGTTTAACCATTCGGTCCCACCGAGTTTGGGAAGTTATGTGTAACGGTTAGATTTTGTGTGGAGGCTATAAATACCCCTCCACCTCCTCTTCATTCGTGAAGAGAGCCATCTGAACAAATCTACACTTCCAACCTATATTTTATGAGAGAGAACCACCTACACTTGTGTTGAGACCAAGATATTCCATTCCTACCATATGAATCTTGATCTCTAGCCTTCCCCAAGTTGCTTTCCACTCAAATCTTCTTTCCACTAAATCCATATCCTGTGAGAGAGAGTTGAGTGTTGGGGAGACTATCATTTGAAGCACAAGAGCAAGGAGTTCATCATCAACACACCATTTGTTACTTCTTGGAGAGTGGTGTCTCCTAGATTGGCTAGGTGTCACTTGGGAGCCTTCGACAAGATTGTAGAGTTGAACCAAGGAGTTTGGAAGGGCAAGGAGATCGCCTACTTCATGAAGATCTACCGTTAGTGAGGCAAGTCCTTCGTGGGAGATGGCCATGGTGGGATAGACAAGGTTGCTTCTTCATGGACCCTTCGTGGGTGGAGCCCTCCATGGACTCGTGCAACCGTTACCCTTCGTGGGTTGAAGTCTCCATCAACGTGGATGTACGATAGCACCACCTATCGGAACCATGACAAAACATTTGTGTCTCCAATTGCGTTTGAATCCCCCAAACCCTTCCCTTTACATTCTTGCAAGTTACATGCTTTACTTTTCGATGCTCATATACTCTATGCATGCTTGCTTGAATTGTGTTAAGTTTGCTTGACTTGTCCAAAGTCGCTAAAATCTGCCAAGAACTAAAATTGAGAAAAGGCTAGATTTTTATTTGGTCAAGTAGTCTAATCACCCCCCCCCTCTAGACATACTTTCGATCCTACAATTGGTATCAGAGCTTTGGTCTCCATTTGCTTTGATTTTCATAGCTTTTGGAAGTCATAGCCTTGGTTTCACAACCTAGGAGAGTATGGAGTCTAGCAAGGGAAATTACCACCGTAGAGGTCCTTACTTTGATGGCACTAATTTTGCTAGTTGGAAGCATAAGATGAAGATGCATATTCTTGGACATAACCCCGCCATTTGGGCTATTGTGTGTGTTGGCTTGCAAGGTGAATTCTTTGATGGGAGAGAGCCGAACCGTGAAGCTACCGTGGAAGAGTTGAAGATGCTACAATACAATGCTCAAGCTTGTGATATCCTCTTCAACGGATTGTGCCCCGAAGAATTCAACAAAATCAGTCGTCTTGAGAATTCAAAGGAAATTTGGGGTACTTTAATTGATATGCATGAAGGTACCGACTCCGTCAAGGAATCCAAGTTGGATGTGCTTCAAAGTCAACTTGACAAGTTCAAAATGAAGGATGGTGAAGGTGTCGCTGAAATGTACTCTAGGCTTGCTCTTATCACCAAAGAGATTGCCGGCTTAGGAAGTGAAGAGATGACCGACAAATTCATCATCAAGAAGATCCTAAGAGCCTTGGATGGAAAATATGATACCGTATGCACATTGATCCAAATGATGCCAAATTACAAAGACCTCAAGCCAACGGAAGTCATTCGAAGAATTGTTGCTCATGGATGTCACTCAAGGATAAGGAGGAGCTCCATAGCAAGTCAAGTGGTGCTTACAAAGCCTCATGTGAAGCTCCATAACAAGTCAAGTGGTGCTTACAAAGCTTCAAGTGAGAAACAAACCTTCAATGAAGAATTGAGCCTAATGGTGAAGAACTTCAACAATTTCTACAAAAGTAGAAGCAAAGAGAGAAGTTTCAATTCAAGGTCCTACAATGACAAAAGATCTTCTAGTTGACAGCGAAACTGCTACAATTGTGGAAGACTCGGACACTATTCCAATGAGTGTATGGCCCCCCACAAGAGAAGAGAAGATTCTCCCAAAAGAAGAAGTATAAGAGAAGAATCACAATCGAGGGAGAGAAGGAGTAGGGATGATCGTTATGAACGGAGACCCTCCTGGAGGAGCAAGGATTTGGAAAGGAAGGACAAGTCATCAAGGAGCTACACAAAATGAAGACATCAAGCTCATGTTGGTGAATGGGTATCTGGCTGCGACTCCGACGTTCACTCCGAGAGAAGCTATCAGTCCGACTCCGAATATACTCAAGAAGAAGGTGTTGCCGGTCTAGCACTTGTGTCAACCAACTCCTACGACATATTTGATTCACCAAATGAAGGAATTGGAAGATGCTTCATGGCTAAAGGCCCAAAGGTATCACACCCCGAGTATATTGATTTCAATAGTGATGAAGATGACTTGTTATGTGATGATGATTTACTTGTTGACAACTCTAGTGATGAATACTATGATGAAACGTCAATTAATCATGCTAATCAAGATGAAATGAATGACAATGATAAGGAGAAGATTGAGTCTCTAACTAAAGAACTAAACACTCTTAAGTTAGCTCATGAAACTATCTTAGGAGATCATCAAGAACTTTTAAGGACTCATGAGAAATTACGTTTTGAGAATCTCAATCTTGAGCAAGAGCATGAGTTATTAAAGGCAATCAATGATGATCTTCGCAAGAAAAGTTCTTCTTACATTGCCAAGCGTTTACTCTTATCCACTTACATGCCTCAAGTCAAGTCTAGTAACAAGAATAAGAAGGATTCTTCTTCTAGTAGTAACAATAATCATGCTAAATCCAATATTGTTGCTTCTAGTAGTTCTCTTGATTCCACTAATGATTCTTTTAGACAAGTTACACTTGAGCAAGAAAATAGCTTATTGAAGGGAATCATAGAGAAACATGTTTACAGGAGCCTTGCCGGGAGTAAGCAATTCGAGGAAATTGTACGCAAGCAAGGAAGGCACCGGAAGAATCAAGATATTGGTTTTGAACGAAAGATCAATGCCAATGGAGTTGAGTGGGAAGAAGATCAATACCCCAAGACGAAGTTTGTTCCTCAACAAGAGAAGTATGATCCTACTTCTTTCAAGGGGACACAAGCTCAAGATGATCTTCCACCACAAGACCACAAGGAAAAGGCAAGGACAAGCTTCAAGAGGAAATTGATGCATTTGAAGAAGCTCCTAAGGCCTTGGTCAAGTGGGTTCCCAAGACTACATCAAGTTCCACTTCATCAAGTATAACTACAATTCCAAGGATTCCCATCAAAATGGTGTGGATCCCGAAGAAGAAGAACTAGAGAGTTCTTGAGGGTGACTCCGCCAACATACTTCACTCTTATCATTTTGGCAAGAACAAGTGCAATCAACTTCCACATCTTGCACTAGTTTAAGGAGTCACAAACCCTCTTGTTGGTAAGACTAGGGACAAGGTAACCTAATGCTTTCATGGACATCATATTGTGTGTGCATCACTCTATGTATATGGATATCCTTGTTTGTTCCTTGTGGGACTAACCCGTGTAGGTATTGAAAGTGCAATTCACTCCAAAGGATAGCCCCGAATGATCTACATCAACTTAGAGCATTCACATCTTCAACACCTACAAGAATTCATCATCGACAAAACCCAAGGTTAGTTCATCCCTCTTAGGGGGGATCTCACATATAGGGGGAGCTTTACTCTAAGAATTGAGCTAAAGCAACTCTAATGGTCTGAACATAACAACGCTTTATGTAAAAGCGGTAACCCCACTTGTGCTTAAACGATGAGTATGACCTATGATCAAATGTTCTCATTTGACTCCTAAGTCAATAAACTCATATATAGATGACCTAGTCATCGCCAATTGCTTGATAGATGCTAAGAATTGTTTGTGCATGCTTTGCCACGTATTTCATTTGTCATTTTATTGTGTGAGCATGTTGGTTGCATAATTTACTCATTCGAGGACATCCACTTGTTGTTTTGATTGATTGGTTTCCTTTTCTTTTGGCCAAGTGGATGGACAAGAATGCCTAAGAACCTTCTCTAGCTATCTATGCTTTTCTCGTCTCAAACTCTATTCATGCTGCATCACAAAGTTTGATCAAGTCAGATTCGAACCACTTTGTGTGAGGAGCACTCGAAGTCCCCGATTCGTCATAGACTTAAACTTCCAAAACTTCTTTGTGTGTTTCGGTCTGATCGATTCATCCATTTCGGTCATATCGAGATCACTAAGTCGATCTAGGTTTTCAATCTCGGTGCAACCGATTTGAACTTTTCGGTCACACCAAGTTTCAGTAACCGGCAGAGTCGGGCTATATATATCCGCGACCCAAATTTTGGAAAACTTTCCGAACCTCTTCGCCCGCGCTTAGCCTGCTCTACCTCCCTGGGTCTCCGGATCATCCTCCTCGTCGCCAACCGCCTCCTATCGCTGGTCTCTGCCGCCGTCAACGGGATCGTCTCCGCCGTTTCCGCCTTAGCAAGTTCATTGCCGAACTAGGGTATGGGCTTGATCTTTGTGTTGTTCTTACTCCGATTCCCCAGCACATTGCTTTGCCATGTATCTTGCCATGATTGAGATCATTCTATCCATCAAAAACACTTCGTAGTTTAGTCGTGAATTGAAAATTTAGGGTTACGTTTCTGCCGAAACCATCTCGGACCAACCGAGTTGATGAAATCGGTTCCACCGATTTGGCTCAGGCCATTGCACATGTGATTCTCGGTCTGACCGAGAATTGCAAATAGGTGTGACCGAGTTGAGCACTTTGTGAAATCCTAGCAGTCTCGGTGCCATTGAGCTGTGACTCGGTCTGACCGAGTTCACTAGTTTAGGTTCCAAAAGCTGCTTTGGTATCACCGAGTTTGCAAATCGATAGATCCGAATTGCTTTCTGTGGAAAACTAAAACTAAGTTTTTAATTCATTCTTTTGCAAAAACCTCTACACTTTGTGATGCTCATCCACTCTACATCATCTATAATCTGTTCACAGGGTCTGCTGTCAGTGTTTGCATCATGTCAGATCAGAGTGACAGTCAGAACAAGTCAGAGGAGCAGGCTCACTTGAGTGAGGGCACTAGTCCCTCTAGCAGCTCAGATGATGGCAGTAGGAGCACACCAAGCAATCTGCCAAAGGCTGCCACCAGGGCCAGCAAGAATAGAACCTCAGAGTCAGAGGATGAGGACTATGTGGCTGAGGAGGAAGGAGCCACCTCAAAGAGGAAAGTCCTGAAAAAGGAATATGGCACAGCTGCTGCCACTAAGCCAGGGATGAAGCAAAAGGTTCCTACCAAGAGAGCTCCAATGTCAAAAGCCAGAACATTTACTCAAGAGACTTTGGGATCTGCACCCAAAGAGCAGGCTGTGGAAGAAAAGAAAAGAAAGGAAATGGTCAAGAAGACCACTACCAGAGTGCTTGGGAGATCTTCAATAATGAAAGACTCTGAAGAAGAGGAAGAGGAAGAGGATGCTGCACCAGCACCTAAAGCTCAGAAGCTTATGGGAGATGCCATAAGATCAGGGGCTGCTCCATCTAAGCCCAAAGGAACTTCTAAGCCAGCTGCTCCAAAACCCAAAACTGCACCCAAGAGGAGCACCAAGAACATCCCAGCAGCAGAGAAGAACAAGGCCCCAATGCTTGAAGCTGCAATGGAAGAAGAAGATGATTCTGTTGTCTTGAGGAAATTGAAGCCAAAAATTCCAGACCACAATGATGCTCATCTAGTTGCAAAGAACATGAAAGTCAGGAAGGACTTTGGTCTAAGGCTATGGAGAGAGTCTGATCCATATGCCACCAGGAGAAGGACTGCTATGGACTACAAAGGAACATCAGGACTTCTATGAGACTATCTTGCTTGACAAGAAGCCCATAGTGTGTGACATGAGATGGGTCGATTGGACATTCATTGAGGAGAATGAGGATCACTTCCCTGGTGTATATGACAGCTTCAAGGCTTGTGGAGTTGATGAGTTTGTGGCTCAGAAGCTCACAAAGTGGAATGATGAGCTCATCATGCAGTTCTACTCCACAGCTCACTTCTACCCAGATGGAAGGATTGTCTGGATGTCTGAAGGCACTAGGTACCAGTCAACAGTTGCATAATGGGATAAGTTGATCAATGCCCCAGAAGAACATGAAGATGACTTGGATGTTTATGCCAAGAAGAAGAAGGATCATAACACGATGGCACACATGTACAAGGAGATCCCAGATGCTGCTCTTGAGACACACAAGTTTGGATCAGTACATTACCTTCTGTCAGGCTTGCCAACAATCAATTGGATCCTCAGGCACACTCTCTTGCCAAAGTCAGGTGATCACAAGATGATCAGAGGCCATGCAATTAACTTGCTTCACATCTTTGATGTCCCACAGAAGTTCAAAGTCATGAGCCTAATTGTGGAAACCATAAAGAGGACAACTACAGATCAGAAGAGGAGTTGTGGATATGCCCCACAGATCCAGGAGCTGATTAACTCCAAGATGGGCACTAGCACATATTTGCTGGACAAGGAGCACCTGCCCATCTACCCAGACTCTGAGGACAACACTATGGTGATGGATGAAAATGAACCATCTTCTGTGCACGCACAAGCCAAGAATTAGAAGGCAATGGATGAAAAGGCTGCAAAGATGCCAACTACTGAAGAGGCATCTCAGTATCTTCTGAAGAGCACGCATGAACAGCTTGGCTACTTGATTGCCTCCACTCCAAGGTTGAGAAGGGATTGGCTACCCTGACTCAAAACCAGGAGAGCTTGGAGAGGATTGTGGAGCAGAAGTTCTATGACCTAGATGTGAAGGTCACTGAGATCCAGTCAGTCATTGAGCAACTTCAGGATGAAGTGTAGGAGAAGAAGGGCAAGACAACCACTGATGCTTTTGCTAGAGTGCCCAGAGGTCAGAGGTCTGCTGCAGTGCATGTTCCAGACACCAGAGCAACTTCATCTGCACTAGCTACAGCTTCAGTGCCACCAGCTCCAGCACCTACTCCACCCGCTCCATCTACATCAACTGATGCCTTCGTCCTTGGAGTTATGTCTACACCACCACCTAAAGACTAAGCCTGAGAGTCGATTTAGCACTATGCATTTTTATGACCTTTTTGGTAACTTATTGCCAAAGGGGGAGAAAATGTATAGATCATAGGCTTCGAGAGAGAGCGTTGCTTTTTATTCTCTCTTTTTGTTTGGTGGTTAAACTTCGTTTATTTGCTTGGTTGAGATACTTTATGCCTTTGTGATACTTGGGTGATCATGTGTTTGATCATATGCTACCTTAATGCTTGTTGGATGACATTATCCTTTTTATGTGATCACTCACTTTGCTTGGTGATGAGTGCATGTATTTTAATTATTATCATTTTGAGCGCTCCACCAAGATGTATGTGACATGGAAGAGTAACCCATGATCCTAACTCTTTGTGCATTTGCAGTCCAAAGCAAATCTTAAACTATGCACAAACTTAGGGGGAGCTCTTGCTTTTCACATACTTCTCAAAGCGACAATGTTTTTCACTCTTATTATCATTTGTCGAAGCTTTGATCTATATGTTGTCATCAATTACCAAAAAGGGGGAGATTGAAAGTGCAACTATCCCTAGGTGGTTTTGGTAATTCCTAATAACATATAGCTCATTGAGCTAATGCTATTTCAAGATTAATATCTTAGGAAAGCTCAATGATTGGCATGGCATGGATGAGAAAAGTGGACCCCTCAAAATGCTAAGGACAAAGGATTGGCTCAAGCTCAAAGCTCAAGACTCTACATTTTCTATTTTAGTGATCCAAGATCACATTGAGTCTATAGGAAAAGCCAATACTATCAAGGAGGGATGAGGTGTTGCTTAATGAGGTTCTTGCTCAAAATGCTTAGTGATATGCTCCAAAACCCTCAACTACTTTCTCACATCCACATATGACCTAAACCAAAAGTCAAACTCGGCCCCACCGATTCTTTATATTCGGCGCCACCGAGTTTCAGATGTCATAGCCACTGCCACAAACCCTAGGAAAATCGGTCTCACCGATAGCGATCTTGGTCTCACCGAGATGGGGTTGTAATCTCTCGGTTTCCATTCGTAACATTTCGTCTCACCGAGATGAGCGATCGGTCCCACCGAGATTGCAATGTAAACTCTCTGTTTTCCCTTCATAACATTTCGGTCTCACCGAGATGAGCAATCGGTCTCACCGAGTTTACCTGACCAACTCTCTGGTCAGCTTATTACCAAAATCGGTCTCACCGAGTTTGTCTAATCGGTCTCACCGAGACTACGTTATGCCCTAACCCTAATCATATCGATCCTACCGAGTTGCATGTCGGTCCCACCGAAAACCCTAACGGTCACAAGCTTTGCTAAATCGGTCAGACCGAGTTTAACCATTCGGTCCCACCGAGTTTGGGAAGTTATGTGTAATGGTTAGATTTTGTGTCGAGGCTATAAATACCCCTCCACCTCCTCTTCATTCGTGAAGAGAGCCATCAGAACAAACCTACACTTCCAACCTATATTTTCTGAGAGAGAACCACCTACACTTGTGTTGAGACCAAGATATTCCATTCCTACCATATGAATCTTGATCTCTAGCCTTCATAAGTTGCTTTCCACTCAAATCTTCTTTCCACCAAATCCATATCCTGTGAGAAAGAGTTGAGTGTTGGGGAGACTATCATTTGAAGCACAAGAGCAAGGAGTTCATCATCAACACACTATTTGTTACTTCTTGGAGAGTGGTGTCTCCTAGATTGGCTAGGTGTCACTTGGGAGCCTCCGACAAGATTATGGAGTTGAACCAAGGAGTTTGGAAGGGCAAGGAGATCGCCTACTTCGTGAAGGTCTACCGCTAGTGAGGCAAGTCCTTCATGGGCGATGGCCATGGTGGGATAGACAAGGTTGCTTCTTCGTGGACCCTTCGTGGGTGGAGCCCTCCGTGGACTCGCGCAACCGTTACCCTTCATGGGTTGAAGTCTCCATCACCGTGGATGTACGATAGCACCACCAATCAGAACCACGACAAAACATCCGTGTCTCCAATTGCGTTTGAATCCCCCAAACCCTTCCCTTTACATTCTTGCAAGTTACATGCTTTACTTTCCGCTGCTCATATACTCTATGCATGCTTGCTTGAATTGTGTTAATATTGCTTTGACTTGTCCAAAGTCGCTAAAATCTGCCAAGAACTAAAATTGGGAAAAGGCTAGATTTTTATTTGGTCAAGTAGTCTAATCACCCCCCCTCTGGACATACTTTCGATCCTACACACAAACGCCAGCATACTTTACCCAGGTTCAGGGCTCTCCTAGGAGATAACACCCCTAGTCGTGCTCTGCGGGTTGTCCGCATGATCACTAATGTGTAAGTGGTACAATGGTGCTCCTCGAGCTGTTTGCCAGAGGTGGAAGAAGGCAGGCACGCTCTCTCCTCCTCTAGGTATGAGTCTAGTCCTAATAGGGTCGAACCCTTTGCATGGGTGCCCTGGGGGTTTATATAGGCCTACCCCCCAGGGGTACAATGGTAATCTAGCCGGGCGTAGGGCCCGGTCGTCATTCTCTCTGGTCGACGGCCTCTTTGCCGACAGCTAGGGCCCGCCGCCTGGTGGGCCCCGCCGTATGGTCTGGTACGGAGCCGACAAGCCGCTCCCGCCGCTTGCGGGCCTTGCCGGCTGCTGATCACTGTAGACATAATGCTAATGACACAGGCTTGTTCGTGGAAGCGTGGCTACAGTCCCGCCGCCTGGTGGGCGATCACTGTTGCCACTCTGTGTCTCATCTGGTTGATGGCGTATAGGGCCCAAGGGAGGGATCAGCCGCCGGCTGGTAGCCGGCTCCTCCGAGGTCCGGCTGCCCCAGCCTCCTCCGTCTTCAGGGCTCTGGCTGCCAGATAGGGCCCGCCGTCTGCAAGCCGTACCTGACAGGCCTTCGCGGGAACAGGACTCCTCCTATTAGGTATGACGTATGGGGGGAGAGGCAACAGTGCCGCATCTCTGCCTGTATGGGGCACTGTGGCCACCCCCGTCCCTAGATCTGGGGGGAAGGCTCGCACTGTAGTCGTACCCCGTCTTGTCTTCTTAATGGGGGCGCAGACTTTGAGGGCGCCATGGGCCGACTGCTCGGAGCCGGCCTCTCTGGAGGCCGCCCGCTAGGAGTCAGCCTGTCTTGAAGCCGCCTTTTTGAGCATGGCCGTCTTCTGGCAGTCGGCCATTCAGCCAGCCGGCCACCAGAAGGCGGCGCTTCATCTTGCCATCTTGAGGGGCGCAGCCGGCCCTGATGTTTTGAAAGGCTCGGGGGCTCGGGTTAGGCTACCCGTGGCCCATTACTCCGATAGTAGTCCCCGAAGCTGGTGAGGGGCCACGGTTGAGGAGCCGGGGAGCCTCAACAGTTTCCTCTTCTGGGTGCCCTGAAGGAGGCTTTGTCCGACTCATGAGGTGCCGACCGGCGGGAATCGGCTGCGTCCAGTTGGATTCTTCTAGGATTTTGAATGTGTTGGTGGGAATCATGTGGCATGCTCGATAAGCTTCTCTACCTACCGTCTGTTGCGGGCATGCCACGTGGCGCTGGCTGGCCGGGTTGGCCTGCCAGCCCACGTGCATGACGGGACGCGATCGCAGGCCGGGCCCGCCACCTGTTGAGGAACGTAGTAATTTCATAATTTCCTACGCACACGCAAGATCATGGTGATGCATAGCAACGAGAGGGGAGAGTGTTGTCTACGTACCCTCGTAGACCGGAAGCAAAAGCGTTATAACAACGCGGTTGATGTAGTCGTACGTCTTCACGGCCCGACCGATCAAGCACCGAAACTACGGCACCTCCGAGTTCTAGCACACGTTCAGCTCGATGACGATCCCCGGACTCCGATCCAGCAGAATGTCGGGGAAGAGTTCCGTCAGCACGACGGCGTGGTGACGATCTTGATGTTCTACCGTCGTAGGGCTTCGCCCAAGCACCGCTATAATATTACCAAGGATTATGGTGGAGGGGGCACCGCACACGGCTAAGAGATCAATGATCAATTGTTGTGTCTATGGGGTGCCCCATGGCCATGTATATAAAGGAGTGGAGGAGGGGAGGGGCCGGCCCTCTCTATGGCGCGCCCTAGGGGAGTCCTACTCCCACCGGGAGTAGGATTCCCCCTTTCCTAGTAGAACTAGGAGCCCTTCCAAGTAGTAGGAGTAGGAGGGAAGGAAAGGGAAGGGAAAAGGAGAAGGAAGGAAGGGGGTGCCCCCCTCCCTAGTCCAATTCGGACCAGCCCATTGGGAGGGGTGCGGCCACCCTTTGAGGCCTTTCTCTCCTTTCCCGTATGGCCCATTAAGGCCCAATACAAATTCCCGTAACTCCCCGTTACTCCTGAAAATACCCGAATCACTCGGAACCTTTCCGATGTACGAATATAGTCGTCCAATATATCGATTTTTACGTCTCGACCATTTCGAGACTCCTCGTCATGTACCCGATCTCATCCGAGACTCTTAAATCCTTCGGTACATCAAAACACATAAACTCATAATATAACTGTCATCGAAACCTTAAGCGTGCGGACCCTACGGGTTCGAGAACAATGTAGACATGACCGAGACATGTCTCCGGTCAATAACCAATAGCGGAACCTGGATGCTCATATTGGCTCCCACATATTCTACGAAGATCTTTATCGGTCAGACCGCATAACAACATACGTTGTTCCCTTTGTCATCGGTATGTTACTTGCCCGAGATTCGATCGTCGGTATATCAATACCTAGTTCAATCTCGTTACCGGAAAGTCTCTTTACTTGTTTCGTAATAAATGATCCCGCAACTAACTCATTAGTTGCAATGCTTGCAAGGCTTTAAGTGATGTGCATTACCGAGAGGGCCCAGAGATACCTCTCCGACAATCGGAGTGACAAATCCTAATCTCGAAATACGCCAACCCAACAAGTACCTTTGGAGAAACTTGTAGAGCACCTTTATAATCACCCAGTTATGTTGTGACGTTTGGTAGCACACAAAGTGTTCCTCCGGTAAACGGGAGTTGCATAATCTCAAAGTCATAGGAACATGTATAAGTCATGAAGAAAGCAATAGCAACAAACTAAACGATCAAGTGCTATGCTAACAGAATGGGTCAAGTCAATCACATCATTCTCTAATGATGTGACCCCGTTAATCAAATGACAACTCATGTCTATGGCTAGGAAACTTAACCATCCTTGATTCAACAAGCTAGTCAAGTAGAGGCATACTAGTGACACTCTGTTTGTCTATGTATTCACACATGTATTATGTTTCCGGTTAATACAATTCTAGCATGAATAATAAACATTTATCATGAAATAAGGAAATAAATAATAACTTTATTATTGCCTCTAGGGCATATTTCCTTCAGTCTCCCACTTGCACTAGAGTCAATAATCTAGTTCACATCGCCATGTGATTTAACATCAATAGTTCACATCACCATGTGATTAACACCCATAGTTCACATCGTGATGTGACCAACACCCAAAGGGTTTACTAGATTCAATAATCTAGTTCACATCATTATGTGATTAACGCCCAAAGAGTACTAAGGTGTGATCATGATTTGCTTGTGAGAGAAGTTTAGTCAACGGGTCTGCCACATTCAGATCCGTAAGTATTTTGCAAATTTCTATGTCAACAATGCTCTGCACTGCGCTACTCTAGCTAATTGCTCCCACTTTCAATATGTATCCAGATTGAGACTTTGAGTTATCTGGATCAGTGTCAAAACTTGCATCGACGTAACCTTTTACGACGAACCTTTTGTCACCTCCATAATCGAGAAAAATATCCTTATTCCACTACTGATAATTTTGACCAATGTCCAGTGATCTACTCCTAGATCACTATTGTACTCCCTTGCCAAACTCAAGGGAGGGTATACAATAGGTCTGGTACACATCATGGCATACTTTATAGAACCTATGGCTGAGGCATAGGGAATGACTTTCATTCTCTCTCTATCTTCTGTCGTGGTCGGGTTTTGAGTCTTACTCAACTTCACACCTTGTAACACAGGCAAGAACTCCTTCTTTGACTATTCCATTTTGAACTACTTCAAAATCTTGTCAAGGTATGTACTCATTGAAAAACTTATCAAGCGTCTTGATCTATCTCTATAGATCATGATGCTCAATATGTAAGCAGCTTCACCGAGGTATTTTTTTGAAAAACTCCTTTCAAACATTCCTTTATGCTTTGCAGAATAATTCTACATTATCTCCGATCAACAATATGTCATTCACATATACTTATCAGAAATGTTGTAGTGCTCCCACTCACTTTCTTGTAAATACAGGCTTCACCGCAAGTCTGTATAAAACTATATGCTTTGATCAACTTATCAAAGCGTGTATTCCAACTCCGAGATGCTTGCATCAGTCCATAGATGGATCGTTGGAGCTTGCATATTTTGTTAGCACCTTTAGGATTGATAAAACCTTCTGGTTGCATCATATACAAATCTTCTTTAATAAATCCATTAAGGAATAAGGTTTTGTTTATCCATTTGCCAGATTTCATAAAATGCGGCAATTGCTAACATGATTCGGACAGACTTAAGCATAGATACGAGTGAGAAACTCTCATCGTAGTCAACACCTTGAACTTGTCAAAAACCTTTTACGACAATTCTAGCTTTGTAGATAGTAACACTACTATCATCGTCTGTCTTCCACTTGAAGATCCATTTATTTTTTATGGCTTACTGATCATCGGGCAAGTCAACCAAAGTCCACACTTTGTTCTCATACATGGATCCCATCTTAGATTTTATGGCCTCAAGCCATTTCGCGGAATCTGGGCTCATCATCGCTTCCTCATAGTTCATAGGCTTGTCATGGTCAAGTAACATGACCTCCAGAACAGGATTACAGTGCCACTCTGGTGCGGATCTCACTCTGGTTTACCTACGAGGTTCGGTAGTAACTTGATCTGAAGTTACATGATCATCATCATTAGCTTCCTCACTAATTGGTGTAGTAGTCACAGGAACAAATTTCTGTGATGAACTACTTTCCAATAAGGGAGCATGTACAGTTACCTCATTAAGTTCTACTTTCCTCCCACTCACTTCTTTCGAGAGAAACTCCTTTTCTAGAAAGGATCCATTCAAAGCAACAAATATTTTGCCTTCGGATCTGTGATAGAAGGTGTACCCAACATTTTCTTTTGGGTATCCTATGAAGACGCACTTCTCTGATTTGGGTTTGAGCTTATCAGGTTGAAACTTTTTCACATAAGCATTGCAACCTCAAACTTTAAGAAAAGACAGATTAGGTTTCTTGCCAAACCATAGTTCATACGGTGTCGTCTCAACGGATTTAGATGGTGCCCTATTTAACGTGAATGCAACTGTCTCTAATGCATAACCCCAAAACGATAGTGGTAGATCGGTATGAGACATCATAGATCGCACCATATCTAATAAAGTACGGTTATGACGTTCGGACACACCATTACACTGTGGTGTTCCAGGTGGCGTGAGTAGTGAAACTATTTCACATTGTTTTTAACTGAAGGCCAAACTCGTAACTCAAATATTTTACTTCTACGATCATATCGTAGAAAATTTTATTTTTGTTACGATGATTATCCACTTCACTCTGAAATTCTTTGAACTTTTCAAATGTTTCAGACTTGTGTTTCATCAAGTAGATATACTCATATCTGCTCAAATCATCTGTGAAGATCAGAAAATAATGATACCTGCCGCGAGCCTCAATATTCATCGGACCACATACATCAATATGTATGATTTCCAACAAATCTGTTGCTCGCTCCATTGTTCCGGAGAACGAAGTCTTAGTCATCTTGCCCATGAGGCATGGTTCGCAAGCATCAATTGATTCATAATCAAGTGATTCCAAAAGCCCATCAGCATGGATTTTCTTCATGCGCTTTACACCAATATGACCTAAACGGCAGTGCCAAAAATGAGTTGCACTATCATTATTAAATTTGCATCTTTTGGTTTCAATATTATGAATATGTGTGTCACTACGATCGAGATCCAACGAACCATTTTCATTTGGTATGTAACCATATAAGGTTTTATTCATGTAAACAGAACAACAATTTATTCTCTTACTTAAATGAATAACTGTATTGCAATAAACATGATCAAATCATATTCATGCTCAACGCAAACACCAAATAACACTTATTTAGGTTCAACACTAATCCCAAAAGTATAGGGAGTGTGCGATGATGATCATATCAATCTTGGAACCACTTCCAATACACATCGTCACTTCACCCTTAACTAGTCTATGTTCATTCTGCAACTCCCGTTTCGAGTTACTACTCTTAGCAACTGAACCAATATGAAATACCGAGGGGTTGCTACAAACACTAGTAAAATACACATCAATAATCTGTATATCAAATATACCTTTGTTCACTTTGCCATCCTTCTTATCCGCCAAATACTTGGGGCAGTTTCGCTTCTAGTGACCAGTCCCTTTGCAGTAGAAGCACTTAGTCTCGGGCTTAGGACAAGACTTGGGCTTCTTCACTTGAGCAACAACTTGCTTGCCGTTCTTCTTGAAGTTCCCCTTCTTCCCTTTGCCCTTTTCTTGAAACTAGTGGTCTTGTCTACCATCAACACTTGATATTTTCTCTTGATTTCTACCTTCGTCGATTTCAGCATTACGAAGAGCTTGGGAATTGTTTCCGTTATCCCTTGCATATCATAGTTCATCACAAAATGCTACTAACTTGGTGATGGTGACTAGAGAATTCTGTCAATCACTATTTTATCTGGAAGATTAACTCCCACTTGATTCAAGCGATTGTAGTACCCAGACAATCTGAGCACATGCTCACTGCTTGAGCTATTCTCCTCCATCTTTTAGCTATAGAACTTGTTGGAGACTTCATATCTCTCAACTCGGGTATTTGCTTGAAATATTAACTTCAACTCCTAGAACATCTCATATGGTCCATGACGTTCAAAACGTCTTTGAAGTCCCGATTCTAAGCTGTTTAAGCATGCTGCACTAAACTATCAAGTAGTCATCATATTGAGCTAGCCAAATGTTCATAACATCTGCATCTGCTCCTGCAATAGGTTTGTCACCTAGCGGTGCATCAAAGACATAATTCTTCTATGCAGCAATGAGGATAAACCTCAGATCACGGATCCAATCCGCATCATTGCTACTAACATCTTTCAACTTAGTTTTCTCTAGGAACATATCAAAAATAAAACAGGGGAGCTAAATGCAAGCTATTGATCTACAACATAGATATGCTAATACTACCAGGACTAAGTTCATGATAAATTAAAGTTCAATTAATCATATTACTTAAGAACTCCCACTTAGATAGATATCCCTCTAATCCTCTAGGTGATCACGTGATCCAAATCAACTAAACCATGTCCGATCATCACGCGAGATGGAGTAGTTTCAATGGTGAACATCACTATGTTGATCATATCTACTATATGATTCACGCTCGACCTTTCGGTCTCCGTGTTCCGAGGCCATATCTGTTATATGCTAGGCTCGTCAAGTTTAACTTGAGTATTCTGCATGTGCGAAACTGGCTTGCACCCGTTGTAGATGGACGTAGAGCTTATCACACCCGATCATCATGTGGTGTCTGGGCACGACGAACTTTGGCAACGGTGCATACTCAGGGAGAACACTTTTATCTTGAAATTTAGTGAGAGATCATCTTATAATGCTACCGTCAAACAAAGCAAGATAAGATGCATAAAGATAAACATCACATGCAATCAATATAAGTGATATGATATGGCCATCATCATCTTGTGCCTGTGATCTCCTTCTCCGAAGCACCGTCATGATCACCATCGTCACCGGCGCGACACCTTGATCACCATTGTAGCATCGTTGTCGTCTTGCCAATCTTATGCTTCCACGACTATCGCTACCGCTTAGTGATAAAGTAAAGCATTACAACGCAATTGCATTTCATACAATAAAGCGACAACCATATGGATCCTGCCAGTTGCCGATAACTCGGTTACAAAACATGATCATCAAATACAATAAAATTTAGCATCATGTCCTGACCATATCACATCACAACATGCCCTGCAAAAACAAGTTAGACGTCCTCTACTTTGTTGTTGCAAGTTTTACGTGGCTGCTATGGGCTGAGCAAGAACCGTTCTTACCTACGCATCAAAACCACAACGATAGTTTGTCAAGTTGGTGCTGTTTTAACCTTCGCAAGGACCGGGCGTAGCCACACTTGGTTCAACTAAAGTTGTAGAAACTAACACCCGCCAGCCACCTGTGTGCAAAGCACGTCGGTAGAACCAGTCTCACATAAGCGTACGCGTAATGTTGGTCCGGGCCGCTTCATCCAACAATACCGCCGAACCAAAGTATGACATGCTGGTAAGCAGTATGACTTATATCGCCCACAACTCACTTGTGTTCTACTCGTGCACAACATCAACGCATAAAACCTAGGCTCGGATGCCACTGTTGGGGAACGTAGTAATTTCAAAATTTCCTACGCACACGCAAGATCATGGTGATGCATAGCAACGAGATGGGAGAGTGTTGTCTACGTACCCTCGTAGACCGGAAGCAGAAGCGTTAACAACGCGGTTGATGTAGTCATACGTCTTCATGGCCCGACCGATCAAGCACGGAAACTACGGCACCTCCGAGTTCTAGCACACGTTCAGCTCGATGACGATCCCCGGACTCCGATCCAACAAAATGTCGGGGAAGAGTTCCGTCAGCACGACGGCGTGGTGACGATCTTGATGTTCTACCATCGCAGGGCTTCGCCTAAGCACCGCTACAATATTATCAAGGATTATGGTGGAGGGGGGCACCGCACACGGCTAAGAGATCAATGATCAATTATTGTGTCTATGGGGTGCCCCCTGGCCACGTATATAAAGGAGTGGAGGAGGGGAGGGGCCGGCCCTCTCTATGGCGCGCCCTAGGGGAGTCCTACTCCCACCGGGAGTAGGATTCCCCCTTTCCTAGTAGAACTAGGAGCCCTTCCAAGTAGTAGGAGTAGGAGGGAAGGAAAGGGAAGGGAAAAGGAGAAGGAAGGAAGGGGGCGCCCCCCCCCTCCCTAGTCCAATTCGGACCAGCCCATGGGGAGGGGTGCGGCCACCCTTTGAGGGCTTTCTCTCATTTCTCGTATGGCCCATTAAGGCCCAATACGAATTCCTGTAACTCCCCGGTACTCCCGAAAATATCCGAATCACTCGGAACCTTTCCGATGTCTGAATATAGTCGTCCAATATATCGATTTTTACATCTCGACCATTTCGAGACTCCTCGTCATGTCCCCGATCTCATCCGGGACTCCAAACTCTTCGGTACATCAGAACGCATAAACTCATAATATAACTGTCATCGAAACCTTAAGCGTGCGGACCCTATGGGTTCGAGAACAATGTAGACATGACCGAGACATGTCTCTGGTCAATAACCAATAGCGGAACCTGGATGCTCATATTGGCTCCCACATATTCTACGAAGATCTTTATCGGTCAGACCGCATAACAACATACGTTGTTCCCTTTGTCATCAGTATGTTACTTGCCCGAGATTCAATCGTCGGTATCTCAATACCTAGTTCAATCTCGTTACCGGCAAGTCTCTTCACTCGTTCCATAATACAATATCCCGCAATTAACTCATTAGTTGCAATGCTTGCAAGGCTTTAAGTGATGTGCATTACCAAGACGGCCCAGAGATACCTCTCCGACAATCGGAGTGACAAATCCTAATCTCGAAATACGCCAACCCAACAAGTACCTTTGGAGACACCTGTAGAGCACCTTTATAATCACCCAGTTACATTGTGACGTTTGTTAGCACACAAAGTGTTCCTCCGATGAACGGGAGTTGCATAATCTCATAGTCATAGGAACATGTATAAGTCATGAAGAAAGCAATAGCAACAAACTAAACGATCAAGTGCTATGCTAATGGAATGGGTCAAGTCAATCACATCATTCTCTAATGATGTGACCCCGTTAATCAAATGACCAGTCATGTCTATGGCTAGGAAACTTAACCATCTTTGATTCAAGAAGCTAGTCAAGTAGAGGCATACTAGTGACACTCTGTTTGTCTATGCATTCACACATGTATTATGTTTCCGGTTAATACAATTCTAGCATGAATAATAAACATTTATCATGAAATAAGGAAATAAATAATAACTTTATTATTGCCTCTAGGGCATATTTCCTTCACCACCACCGGGCATCGGGTAGCGAGCGGATCCGCGGCGGCCGAGGTAGGCGGTTGTGCTACTCCGGGGAGTTAATGTGCGCAATATTCGCGCGGCAAAGGTGGGGGCGTGGGGTCGTGGGCATAGTTAATCCCACGTTCCCAAGCCCACCCCCTCGGCTTCGTAGCCCGTAGGCTATAAGTAGGGGAGGAGAGGAAGCGGGAACGCACGCGTGCCCCTCCGCCCCACTCTTTCTTCCACTTCTTCTTCTCCTTGCCGCGACGCCCGAGCCTTGCCGAAGCGCCGCCGCAGCTTGTCTCCATCGAGCTCGTCCGTCCGCCCCTTGTCCTCATGGCGCACGTCGGAGCCTAGGACGGCTCCACGGTTCATGAGGACAACATTGACTTCGCCGCCAGATGCGGCGGCTGCCCCGAGCAAATTACATGGGGCTCCGTCTCGCTCCGAAGGGGGAGATATCGCCAGCCCCGGAGGAGGGCGAGCGGGTCATCTTCCGCTCGCACTGCCTGCGCGGCCTCGGCCTACCAGCGAGCGGCTTTCTCCGAGCCTTCTTCGGATTCTACAATATCCAGCCGCACCACCTCACCCCGAACACGGTGGTGCTGCTGTCCGCCTTCGTCACCTTATGCGAAGGCTACCTCGGCGTCCTCCCCACCAT
>NC_041388.1:490699452-490744984 GCF_002162155.2 Triticum dicoccoides | reverse complement strand
CTTCTACTCCAAGCTCGGCACCATCATCGCAGGGGTGCCGGCTCAGTGCGGCGCCTTCATCGCGGTGCGGAGGCCGGGAGCCGACAATCCATTTCCTTCCATCCCGCTGATCCAATCGGTGAAGTTGTGGCAGCAGTCGTATTTTTATGTGAAGAGCATCTTCACGGAGGGTGAGTGGGTCAACCTGACATCTTACGTTGTCGGCCCGCCAACTGGGAAGCGGCCTAACTGGTCATACTGGGCCAAGACGTTGTCGCCTTCTGGAGCCACCACCGTCGCACAGCTCTGGGTGCTGGTACAGCCGGAGGGCCTGACCGGGTCCGACTTGCTGTCCGCCTTCATGGTGCGCCGGGTGCTCCCGCTCCAGGGCCACCCTCACATGATAAGTCAGATGAGCGGTCATCGGGATCCAAAATGGCTGTGCACCAAAGAGATGCCTCACGCAGAGGTAGCTCACATAGTGAACTACCTTGCGAACTGCAAGCTCACGGAGGAGTGGCAGTTTGGCAAGGAGCTATATTCCCGCGCCAACCCCCCGCCTATGGTAATTTTCCCTTCCTTCTATTTCTCTTCCTCTTTGCCGGGTTCCATTTGTCTGATCTGACCAGCGGGCTCTTTCGACAGAGTGCCCTCCTCCAGCCGGCAGCCGGCGCCGCAGGGTTGGAGCGTCGATTTCTCCCCGACCGAGCGGAGAGCGATGTAGATGACCCCGACTTGGGGGCGGCGGCTTTGGAGGATGACGCCGAGGGAGGAGGTGGCACCGCAGGCGGATCGGGGATCAGAGCCAGCCTCGAGGACTGGCCAGATGACGACGGGGGGAAGTCGTCCCGCGCCGCCAGCCGAGCTCCGACCAGCAGGGCGCGAGCTCGTCTGGCGCGCTGGCAGCCCGAGGCGGCGTGCATAAACTCAGAGCCGTGCCGAGCCTATTTAGCAGCCGGCCGAAGAAACCCAGGGGCTTGGCCGCGACGACCAAGCGGGACGAAGCAGCCGCGAAAGTCGACCGCTTCCGCAAGGTGGTGAAGACGCCGCCGATGGTTTATGTGTAAGTTCTGACTTCCTTCGTACTTTCTCCTTTCTTGACAATCTCTTCTGAGTCTTCTCTACTTTGTTCCCCTTGATTTTAGGGCCCCGCTCACTCTTGGGAAGTCGGCCGCCGCCTCCATCGTGGGGTCGGGGGAGACCTCCACCACCACCCAGCGGACCTCCGCCGACCTCCGAGAAGCGACGGAGCGGAATGCGCGGGAGGCGCGCGAGGAGGCCGCCCGCCTGGAGAAAGCGGAGCCGGACAAGGCGGAGGCCGCCGCCCTGAAGAAGCTGGCGGAGGCCGAGGCCGCTGATGCGGCGAAGAAGCGGGCTGAGGAAGCCGCGCGCCATCAGTCGGCGACGTTCGTCGTCCCCCTAAACTCTGTGCCGCCGCCACCGGAGTTCGTGGCGCAGTCTGGGGAAACCGGCGGCGAGCACCCTACCATGGAGAGGAAGGGCGGCGATGCCGCCATTCCAGATGTAATCGTGCCCCCGCCACCACCTTCTCAGGAGGCGCGAGATAAGCAGCCGGCTGACCCACCGGTGCCGCCAGCCGGAAATGAGATGGTGACCGGCCCGACTCCCGAGGCCCGCACACCCTTGCACCGCCTGCCTGCCAAGGCGGCTTCGGCACCATGCCCACTGGAGGTTGGTGCTGCGAGCTCCTCCATCCTGGACACCGAGGCGACCAGCGCCGCACCTGCTGGATGGGCGCGGGCAGGCGGGATGACCCACCTGAACAAGGCGGTCCTGGAGGTCCAAGCCAAACTCCACGCCGAGGCCGATGCTCTTAAGCATTGCAACAAGGCGTTCCTGGAGTCTCAAGAGGCCATCCGGGTATACCTCTTGCTCCTTTATTTTCAATTTTTGTATTGCTTCATGGGGGCGCGCCAGCGCACCCACTGGGTGTAGTCCCCGATTTCGGGGCCAGCTGCTGAGCAAGCGGCCCAAAACTCTAACTAGCAAGCTCCGAGTACTAATATATTTGTTGCGGGATTATCATAACCTCCGCGCGGCCGCCTTCAACTCCAGAGCAAGGAGCTGGATCAACGCGCCGCCGACTTGTCGGAGAGCCGGAGTAAGTCCTATTCTTTCTGCGAGGGCGCGCTGGCGCACCCGCGGGCTGTAATCCCCGAGATCCGGGCCGACTGCTGAGTAGTCGGGCCGGATCTTCCTTGCACTACATCTTTCTTTGCTGATTGTTGTCGTTTCCTTCTTTTTCTGAGTACACCGACACCAGAGTCTTCATCCCGGAGCCGGCTGAGGACGGCACCGAGGCGCCGCTAGAGTGGTTTGGACTGAACCCGGAGGAGGGCGAGGACTCGGCTAAGGTGATCGACTCCAGCAATGAGGGAGAAGACAAGGGGGAGGAGGAAGGCGAAGAGGAGGCGCCAGAGGTCGGAGCGGACGGCCAGCCCCAACTCGACCGTGCCTCCAGCAACGAGCCGCACCCCAATGAGTCGGTCGCCGCTGGAGGGGACCAAGCGGGGACCGACCAGCGGGCCGCTCGACCAGCCGACGCCACCGACTCCACCGCTCCGCCGAACCCGTCCGCCAATCCCTAGGCTGCCACTTTACTTTTTATTTCTCCCTGTTTATTAGTCTCAATGAACTTTGTTAGCTTCGCACGATTCCACCTGCGGGGTGTATTTGGAACTTATGTTGAATGTCGGCCAAGAGCCTTTGATGTGTAAATATTTTATCCCAGTTCTACCTTTCCTTGCCTTCTACTCTTTTGGCTTTTTCCTTTGCCGCCTTCCTTCGGCTGCCGTCTTGCCAGCCGAACAGCTGCTCTACGGACTGTGGCTGGGTCAAGTACTTAGACACTTTGGGAAGGCAAGTACTTGGCCGGCTAGAGTTTTCTTGGCAAGTTAAGTAGAAGCCAGTCGGCCGGTTGCTCGGCAACCGGTTGGTGAGGCGAGAAGCCGGCTTGGGCTATGTAAATGCCTGAAGTCCTTAGCCATTTTTCATGCGGGCGCCCTTTTCGCCTTAATTCCTGCCGACCGAACAGCCGCTCTGCAGACTGCGGCCTCTGGCAGGAGAAAGCTAGGGTGCCAACACACTACTTGTCCGGCTGCAGGAAGCATTTCATAGTACAAGGTGGCAAGTCCCCGGGTCGACTGGTCGAACCCGGTGCCAGACAGACTAATGAAATAACACAAATGACAGGCATAATACTTAGCATATAGATAAAAGAGGGCAGTCCCAGAGCTCTTCTGGGGGGGACCCGGAGTCTTCGTACTTAATACAAAAGTTGGCGTGGTACATACTGCATCAACTATAAACTCTTCGAAAGAGGTTCGCATTCCATGGTCGCTCCGTCCCCTTGCCGGAGTCATCTCTTTTGCGTGCTCGAGGCTTCTGAGCGTCGATGAGGTAGTAGGAGTCGTTGCCCGACACCTTGCTGATGATGAAGGGGCCTTCCCAAGGTGCCGAGAGCTTGTGCTGGCCGGCTGTTCGCTGGATCAGCCGGAGCACAAGGTCTCCTTCTTGGAAGGATCTTGGCTTGACCTTTCAGTTGTAGTATTGGCGCGGGCTCTGCTGGTTGATGGTGGACCCGCTGAGTGCCAACAGCCGGCCCTCTTCCAGCAGATCGACGCCGTCTTGTCGTGCTTCTTCTGCCTCCTCTTTGGTGTACATGGTGACTCGAGGGGATTCAAATTTTATGTCCGTCGGGATGACGGCTTCAGCACCGTAGATGAGAAAGAAAGGCGTAAAGCCAGTTGACTTGTTCGGAGTTGTGCGCAGGCTCCAGAGGACGGCCGGAAGCTCGTCGAGCCAACAACCGGCCGACCGCTCCAGAGGCTCGACCAGTCGGGGCTTGATGTCAGATAAAATGAGGCCGTTTGCTCGCTCCACCTGGCCGTTTGACTGCGGATGGGCAACGGACGCTAGGTCCAGTCAGATGCCCTGCGTCATGCAGAAATGGGCCAAGGCACCTTTGGCGAAATTCGTGCCGTTGTCGGTGATGATGCTATGTGGTATGCCATACTGGATGGTGACGTCGGAGGTGAAAGTCACATCAGTCGGACCATTCAACTTCTTGATTGGTTTTGCTTCTATCCACTTAGTGAACTTGTCCACCGCGACAAGCAGATGAGTCAAGCCACCTCTTGCTGTCTTGAATGGTCCCACCATATCCAGGCCCTAGACGGCAAAGGGCCAGGCGGTGGGAATGGTCTTGAGTGCAGAAGCCGGCTGGTGAGGCTTTAAACGAAACTTCTGGCACCCTTTGCATTTCTGGACCAAGTCCTTGGCGTCTTCTAGGGCAGCCGGCCAGGAAAAACCATGGCGGAAAGCCTTGGCCACCAGAGCCCTTGAGGTCGCGTGGTGACCACACTCGCCTTGATGGATATCTTTGAGGATTGTCTGGCCTTGGTCAAGCTGGACGCAGCGCTAGTAAACACAAGTGATACTATGCCTTACAAGTTCTCTATTGACTATGGTATATGCTGCCGCCCAGCATTGCACTTGTTGGGCCGAGATCTCATTGGTTGGCAGCTCTTTTTTCACCAAAAAATTGAGGATGGGCTGGGCCCATGAAGGTGCTGCAATTTCTTCGACTGCCAGGACTGCCACTTGTACAAGGGCGGTTGGTCTGGGAGGCGGTGGGTCAGAGTCTGCCGCCTCTTGCTGAGCTGATGAAGTCCCCGGCCCGACTGCTGCAGTCCCCGGGTTGTCCGCCGAAGTTCCCGTGCCGGCTGGTGGGGCTCTTAAGTCGGATCCAACTGCTTCAGGAGGAGCCGGCACAAATATGGAATCTGACTCTGGTGATGGCTTGACGGACGGCTTGAGCAGTCGTTGCAAAGCAACGCCAGTTGTATTGCTTGTCGAGTGGAGCCGATTCGTGCCAAGGCGTCGGCTTGCTCATTGTCATTTCTTGGCACATGAAGGAACTCGCACCCTTCGAAGTATCTACTGAGTTGTTGTACGAGAAAGCGGTAGCTGGCCATATTTGCATCCTTGGCGTCCCAGTCGCCTGATGACTGCTGGACCACCAAATTGGAGTCTTCGTAACACAGGATCCGGGGAATGCCGAGTTCCTTGGCAAGCCGGAGCCCGTGAATGAGTGCTTCGTGTTTAGCAACATTGTTGGAGGCGGCAAAGTGAATTTTCAGTGCATATCTAAGCTTGTCACCCTTGGGGGAGGTGATAACGACGCCGGCTCCCAAACCGGTGCGCATTTCTGAACCATCAAAATGCATCTGCCAATGGGTGGAATCTGGCGTAGGCGGCAAGTAATGGGTCTCGGCCCAGTTGACGAGGAAGTCGTCCAGTGCTTGTGACTTGATGGCGGTGCGAGGCTGGTAGTAGATGGTGCAAGGGCCAAATCTATGGCCCACTTGGCCACTCGGCCCGAGGCATCTCGACTTCCAATAATCTCAGCAAGCGGAGCTGTGCAGACCATAGTGATTGGGTGCTCTTGGAAGTATGGCTTCAGTCTCTTGGCAGCAAAGTGCACGCCATAACACATCTTCTGATAGTGGGGGTAGTTCTGCTTGGAGGCGGGCAGTACTTCGCTTAGGTAATACGCCGGCCTCTGGATTGGTAGGGCTTTGCCTTCTTCTTTCTGTTCCACCACTATGACTGTGCTAACCACCCGACTGGTAGCGGCAATGTAGAGGAGCATTGGTTCCTTAGGAGTCGGGGCCACCAAGACAGGCGGGGTGGTCAACATCTTCTTGAGCTGGAGAAAAGCTTCATCCGCCTTGTCATTCCACTCGGAAAAGGTGGTCTTCTTCATGAGCTGGTACATGGGAAGAGCCTTCTCGCCCAGCCGATTGATGAAACGGCTAATAGATGCCAAGCGGCCGGTAAATTTTTGCACATCCAAGATCAGGTGGGTACTTCCATCCTTTCGATGGCCTTGATCTTTAGGGGGTTGCACTCTATGCCGCGCTCTAAGACCAGAAAGCCAAGAAGCTGGCCGGCTGGTACCCCGAAGACACACTTCTCCGGGTTGAGCTTGATCTGAAATCGGCGCAAGTTCTCGAAAGTCTCCCTGAGATCCTCCAGTAGCGTCCCACGCTTCTCTGTCTTCACCACCACATCGTCCACATAGACATGAGTGTTTCTGCCGAGTTGTTTGAGGAGACACCTCTGCATGCAACGCTGAAAGGTGGCGCCAACATTTCTCAAGCCGAACGTCATGGTCAGGTAGCAGAAGGCTCCAAATGGCGTGATGAAGGCGGTCTTCATCCTGTCGGCCGGGTCCAGCTTGATCTGGTGATACCCAGAGTATGCATCCAAAAAACTCAACAACTCGCATCCGGCTGTAGAATCGATCACTTGGTCGATTCTGGGCAGAGCAAATGGATCTTTGGGGCATGCTTTGTTGAGGCTGGTATAATCAATGCACATGCGCCACTGCTTGTTCTTCTTCAGCACTAGGACTGGATTGGCTAACCATTCTGGAAAGAACACCTCCATGATGAAGCCGGCTGCCAGGAGCCGGGCTATCTCTTCTCCAACAACTCTTCTTTTCTCTTCTGACAGGCGGCGCAAGGGCTGCTGGACTGGCTTGGGATCAGATCGGACGTGTAACTTGTGCTCGGCGAAATCCGTCGGTACACCTGGCATGTCTTTGGGGGACCATGCGAAGATGTCCCGATTCTCACGGAGGAAATCGACGAGCTTGCCTTCCTATTTACTGTCAAGGTTTGCGCCAATGACAGCATACCTCTCCGGGTGCTCCGGGTCCAAAGGTATCTTCTTTGTTTCTTTGGCCAGCTTGAACGAGCCCTCGGCTTCCGACTCCTTGGGGTCGGGCGACATTTTCGGCTGCTTGCCTGCCATCGCCACAACCCGGTCAAGGAGCCGTTTCTCTGTTGCGATCACGAGGGACTCAGCTAACCGGCTGTTCTCCGCCACGCAGGCGGACGACTTCTTGTAGTCTCCTGCTACGGTCAGGATTCCCTTAGAGCTTGGCATCTTCATATTTAGGTAAGCATAGTGGGGGACCGCCATGAACTTGGCCAAGGCAGGCCGGCCAAGCAGTGTGTGATAAGGGCTCTCAAGTTCCACCACCTCAAACCAGACTAGCTCTCGACGGAAATGAGTTTTGTCCTCGAAGAGGACATCTATCTGAGTTTTGCCGATTGGTGAGCATGAAAGGCCAGGAACTATGCCATGGAAAACAGTCCGACTGGGCTGAAGGTGTCTCAGCTTGATTCCAAATTTCTCCATGGTATCCTTGTACAGAATTTTGATCCTGCTGCCGCCATCTATCAGGACTCGGGAAAAACGGGCAGCTCGCCTCTCTGTGGCAAATGTGGCGTCCAACACCAAGGCATAGGAGCCGGGGCTTGGCATCACTTCTGGGTGGTCAGCTCTGCTCCAGATAATGGGTTTCTCTGACCAATGCATGAACTCGAGGGGTCTCTGATGCTACTGCATTCACTTCCAGCCGCCTGCTGCACCTATCATCGGCCACGCTGGTGAACACGACATAGGCCCCATGCTCCTCGGGATAATCATCTTGCACGACACCAACTGGCCGAGCCGCCGGCTGCTGTGGGGGAGGAGGCGGCGGGCCGACAGGGGGAGCGGGCTGGAGTCCGTCACCCTTGGCAATCCTGGTGAGCCAATGGCACTTTTGAGTGGTGTGATTGGATGGCTTCGCACCGCTATGGAACTTGCAGGGGGCATCAAGAGTCTGCTCGTACGAGAAGGCGGGCATCCAGTTAGGCTTGCCACCCTTCTAACGATTGGGATGAGGCTGCCCTTCTGGTTGTCGATCTTCAACTGCCGACACCTGCCGGCTTGTGGAAGCCGGCTGTGCGGCCTTGCGCTTGTTGTCGTTCAGCTGCTGCCGTCGACTGGCATCGCCAGCCAGGGTCTGAGGGGCTTGGGGAGCCACTTTGCCTGACACGTTGACTTGAATTTCCGCCTTCATGGAGGAGTCGGCTGTGGCGTACTTGTCTGCTATGATTAGCAGCTCGTCAAGGGTCGATGGCTCGTCGCAGAGGAACTAGTGCTTGAGGAGGGTGCCCTCTAGGCACCCGGCAGTGAAGTACTCAATGGCCTGCACCTCGTGCACGCCCTCTCAAGAGTTGTGTAGGTCGGCCCAGCGTGTGAGATAGTCGCGAGTCGACTCATTGGGGCCTTGGACGCATAGGGAGAGCTACCGAGGCTTGGGCGGCCACTTGTACGTGCTGGTGAATTTGCGGATGAATGCTTTAGTAAAGTCAACCCAGTTGTTGACGCTGCGGGGCTTCAGGCTGCTCAGGCATGTCTGGGTCGTACCCTAGAGCATGAGGGGGGCGTACTTCACGGCAGCGCGCTTGTTGCCATTGGCGATGCTGACGGCTGTGGAGTAGTCGACCAGCCAGTCCTCCAGCTTCACGGAGCCGGTGTACTTGAGGGTATCTCTTGGGAGAGTGAACCCTTTAGGAAAGGCCTCATCTCGGATGCGGGGGTCAAAACAAGGCGGACTCAGCTCGTCTTCCTCTTCTAGCGCCAGGGACCGAATAAGGTGGTCGATCCGGTGGCGGGCATCGTTTTCTCCGATTCCTTCTCGGCGGCCAAGGCGGTCACCGAGTGATGGGTGGTCAACAGGCAGCGGGGAGATGCGCCTCTCCCTGCGGGAAGGAGGTGGCGGGCAGTCGTCTCGCCGTCGCACTGCTCTTGGGCGGCCGTCTTGGTCGCGCTCGATGGTGACGTTAGTCTGGCTGGGGCTGGCAGCCAGCTCCTTGTCTCTTATATCATGGACGCCACCAGTCGGCATCCGGGATGTCGCGCCTTGGTCTCGGCGAGCTGGTCGGTTGTCGTTTCGCCGGTTGGGCGCTTCAGGGCAGCAACCAGCATCTTGCTGCTCAGCAGCCGCGTCAAGGAGCTGCTGAACTCGCTCCATCATGTGGCGACGCTCATCGCCCTCGAGCTTGTCTAGCTCGTCTGCTGCCGCCTGGGCAGCTCGTATATTCTCTACACGCATGGCATAGACGGGACGGTCTGTCCCGAACATGCTGACGATGGCCGCGTCACGCTGCCTGATCAAGCCAACGTGGCTAGGCCCACCAGGAGCCGGAGTGCTGCCTACAGCATGGTCCATCTCCCGCTAGTAGGCCTCTGAAAGGCGTCTCATGCTGGCCAGCCGGCTGGCGCTCTCGACGAGCTGGACGCGGCGCGCTTCCAGCGTCTTGGCGTCGGCGTCTTCCGGGATTGGCGCAGCCAAGTCTTGCATTGTCGTCTGCAACGGGTCCTGACCGCCCCCGCCAGAGTGCTCGCCGTGGCTGATCACGAGCACCTCCGTGACGGTGCTGCCACCGCTATCCGCGCGAGGAAGCGGCTCATCATAGACCACCACGTTGGAGGGGAACGTGTCGAGCGAAGCCGTGTCGGAGTCGACCAACATCGAGTCGGTGGAGCCAACCGACACCAAGTCGACAGCAGGCTCGCTGGCGACGTGGAGCTGATCGAGGAGGCCCATGAGGTGGCCTTCGGGGCCATTGGTGCCCGCGTCGGACGCGGGCTCGTCGGAGAGCCGAATTTCGCCAACAAGATCGTTCAGCGCCTCGGCGCAGACGCGACTGGCTGCGCTCGCTAGGAAGGAACAAGGTTTCCGTCCAGAACGGGTCTTCGGGAGACGGTGCACCTAACCCGAAGGTGGGCGCCAAATGTCGGGGGTTGGGTGCGACATATGCCAAAGGATGGCTTATCATGGTGGGAGCTAGTAGAACGTCGCCGGTGCCTGGAAGCGGGATGAGGTGTAGACACGAACGCCTGCGTACTTTACCCAGGTTCGGGGCTCTCCTAGGAGATAACACCCCTAGTCCTGCTCTGGGGGGTCTCCGCATGATCACTAATGTGTAAGTGGTACAATGGTGCTCTTCGAGCTGTTTGCTAGAGGTGGAAGAAGGCAGGAACGCTCTCTCCTCCTCTAGGTATGAGTCTAGTCCTAACAGGGCCGAACCCTTTGCATGGGTGCCCTAGGGGGTTTACATAGGCCTACCATCAGGGGTACAATGGTAATCTGGCCAGGCATAGGGCCCGGTCGTCATTCTCTCTGGTCGCCGGCCTCTTTGCCGACAGCTGGGGCCCGCCGCCTGGTGGGCCCCGCCGTCTGGTCTGGTACGGAGCCGACAAGCCGCTCACGCCGCTTGCGGGTCTTGCCGGCTGCTGATCACTGTAGCCATAATGCTAATGACGCAGGCTTGGTCGGGGAAGCGTGGCTACAGTCCCGCCACCTGGTGGGCGATGACTGTTGCCACTCCGTGTCTCATCTGGTTGATGGCGTATAGGGCCCGAGGGAGGGATCGGCCGCCTGCTGGTAGCCGGCTCCTCCGAGGTCCGGCTGCCCCAGCCTCCTCCGTCTTCAGGGCTCTGGCTGCCAGATAGGGCCCGCCGTCTGCAAGTCGTACCTGACAGGCCTTCATGGGAACAGGACTCCGCCTGTCAGGTATGACGTATGATGTATGGGGGGAGAGGCAACAGTGCCGCGTCGTGCGGAGATCTCTGCCTGGATCCGGGGGAAGGCTCGCACTGTAGCCGTACCCCGTCTTGTCTTCTTAATGGGGGCGCAGACTTTGAGGGCGCCATGGGCCGACTGCCAGGAGCCGGCCTCTCTGGAGGCCGCCTGCTAGGAGTCGGCCCGTCTTGAAACCGCCTTTCTGAGCATGGCCGTCTTCTGGCAGTCGGCCATTCAGCCAGCCGGCCACCAGAAGACGGCGCTTCATCTTGTCGTCTTGAGGGGCGTAGCCGGCCCCTATGTTTTGAAAGGCTCGGGGGCTCGGGTTCGGCTACCCATGGCTCATTACTCCGACAATATCGTTATTTTCTAACCTTCATAGATGATTTGAGCAGATATGGGTATATCTACTTAATGAAACACAAGTCTGGAACATTTGAAAAGTTCAAAGAATTTCAGAGTGAAGTGGAGAATCATCTTAACAAGAAAATAAAGTTTCTATGATCTGGTCACGGAGGCGAATATTTGAGTTACGAGTTTGGCCTTCATTTAAAACAATGTGGAATAGTTTCACAACTCACCACAACGTAATGGTGTGTTCGAACATCGTAACCATACTTTATTAGATATGGTAAGATCTATGATGTCTCTTACCCAATTTACCACTATCATTCTGGGGTTATGCAATAGAGACAGCTGCATTCATGTTAAATAGGGCACCATCAAAATCCGTTGAGATGACACCGTATGAACTATAGTTTGGCAAGAAACCTAAGCTGTCGTTTCTTAAAGTTTGGGGTTGCAATGCTTATGTGAAAAAGTTTTAGCCTGATAAGCTCGAACCCAAATCGGAGAAATGTGTATCCATAGGACACCCAAAAAATTGTTGGGTATACCTTCTATCACAGATCCGAAGGCAAGATCTTTGTTGCTAAGAATGGATCCTTTCTAGAGAAGGAGTTTCTCTCAAAAGAAGTGAGTGGGAGGAAAGTAGAACTTGATGAGGTAACTATACCTTCCCTCGAATTGGAAAGTTTCTCATCATAGAAAACCATTTCCGTGATGCCTACACCAACAAGAGAGGGAGCTAATGATAATGATCATGAAACTTCAGATCAACTTACTACTGAACCTCGTAGGTCAACCAGAGCACGTTCCGCACCAGAGTGGTACAGTAATCCTGTTCTGGAAGTCATGTTACTAGACCATGACCTATGAACTATGAGGAAGCGATGATGAGCCCATTTTCCGCAAAATGGCTTGAGGCCATGAAATATGAGATAGGATCCATGTATGAGAACAAAGTGTATACTTTGGTTGACTTGCCCAATGATCGGCGAGCCATAGAGAATAAATGGATCTTCAAGAAGAAGACTGGCGTTGATGGTGATGTTACTATCTACAAATCTCGACTTGTCCCGTAAGGTTTTCGACAAGTTCAAGGAGTTGATTATGATGAGACTTTTTCACCCGTAGCGATGCTTAAATCTGGCAAATGGACATCAAAACTACATTCCTTAATGGATTTCTTAAACAAGCGTTGTATATGATGCAACCAAAGGTTTTGTCGATCCTAAAGGTGCTAACAAAGTGTGCAAGCTCCAGCGATCCATCCATGGAACTAGTGCAAGCATCTCGGAGTTGGAATATACGCTTTGATGAGTTCATCAAAGCATATAGTTTTATACAAGCTTGCGGTGAACCATGTATTTACAAGAAAGTGAGTGGGAGCACTACAGCCTTTCTGATAAGTACTTCCTCCATTCTGAATTACTCGTCATAGAATTAGATGTATCTAGATGCATTTTAGTTCTAGATACATCCATTTCTACGACGAGTAATTTGGAACAGAGGGAGTATATGTGAATGACATATTATTGATCGGAAATGATGTACGATTTTCTGGAAAGCATAAAGGAGTGTTTGAAAGGAGTTTTTTAAAGAAAGACCTCGGCGAAGCTTCTTACGTATTGGGCATCAAGATCTATGGAGATAGATTAAGACGCTTGATAAGACTTTCGATGAGTACATACCTTGATAGTATTTTGAAGGAGATCAAAATGGATTAGTCAAAGAAGGAGTTATTTCCTGAGTTGTAAGGTATGAAATTGAGTAAGACTCAAAACCCGACCAGGGCAGAAGATAGAGAGAGAATGAAAGTCATTTCCTATGCCTCAGCCATAGGTCTATAAAGTATGCCATGTTGTTTACCAGACCTATTGTGTAGCTTGCCATGAGTTCGGCAAGGGGGGTACAATAGTGATCCAGGAGTAGATCACTAGACATCGGTCAAAATTATCCTTAGGTACATAAAGAGGACTAAGGAAATGTTTCTCGGTTATGGAGGTGACAAAGAGTTCGTCGTAAGGAGTTACGTCGATGCAAGCTTTGACACTGATCCGGATGACTCTGAGTCTCAATCTAGATACGTATTGAAAGTGGGAGCAATTAGCTAGAGTAGCTCCGTGCAGAGCATTGTAGACATAGAAATTTGCAAAATACATACGGATCTGAATATGGCAGACCTGTTGACTAAACTTCTCTCACAAGCAAAACATGATCACACCTTAGTACTCTTTGGGTGTTAATCACATAGCGATGTGAACTACATTACTGAATCTAGTAAACCCTTTGGGTGTTGGTCACATAAGCTATGTGAACTATTGGTGTTAAATCACTTGGTGATGTGAACTAGATTATTGACTCTAGTGCAAGTGGGAGACTGGAGGAAATATGCCCTAGAGGCAATAATAAAGTTGCTATTTATATTTCCTTATATCATGATAAATGTTTCTTATTCATCCTAGATTTGTATTAACCGGAAACTTAATACATGTGTGGATACATAGACAAAACATTGTGTCCCTAGTAAGCCTCTACTAGACTAGCTCGTTAATCAAAGATGGTTAAGTTTCCTAACCATAAGCATGTGTTGTCATTTGATGAATGGGATCAAATCATTACGAGAATGTTGTGATGGACAAGACCCATCCGTTAGCTTAGCATAATAATCATTAAGTTTTATTGCTATTGCTTTCTTCATGACTTATACATATTCCTTCGACTATGAGATTATGCAACTCCCGGATACCGGAGGAATACCTTGTGTGCTATCAAGTGTCACAACGTAACTGGGTGATTATAAAGATGCTCTACAGGTATCTCCGAAGGTGTTTGTTGGGTTGGCATAGATCGAGATTAGGATTTTTCACTCCGAGTATCGGAGAGGTATCTCTGGGCCCTCTCGGTAATGCACATCATAATAAGCCTTGCAAGGAATGTGACTAATGTTGTTCGGAGTCCGGATGAGATCACGGACATGACGAGGAGTATCGAAATGGTCGAGAGGTAAAGATTCATATATAGGATGACAGTATTTGGACAGCGGAAGTGTTTCGGGGGTACCGGGTACATATCGGGTCACTGGAAGGGGTTCCGAGCAACCCCCGGAAAACTATATGGGCCTAATGGGCCAAGAGAGGGACAGAGCAGCCCCTAAGGGGCTGGTGCGCTCCCCCATATGGGCAGGCCAAATAGGAGTAGAAAAGGGGAAGGAGGAAAGGAAAAATGGAATAGGATTCCCCCTTCCCCCTCTTCCCTTCCTACTCTGAATAGGAATAGGTAAGGGGGGAGGCCAAATTGGGAGGACCCCAAGTAGGATTCCTCCTACTTGGGGCGCCCCCTTGGATGCCTCTCCTCCCCTCCAACCTATATATATGAGGGGGGCACCGCTAGAACACACAACAAACATTGTTAGCCATGTACAGCCCCCCTCCACAGTTTACGCCTCCGGTCATATTCACGTAGCGCTTAGGCGAAGCCCTGCGCAGATCACTTCACCATCACCTTCACCATGTCATTGTGCTGACAGAACTCTCACTCTCGACACTTTGCTAGATCAAGAGTTCGAGGCACGTCATCAAGTTGAACGTGTGTAGAACTCAGAGGTGTCGTACGTTCGGTGCTTGATCGGCCAGAACGAGAAGAAGTTCGACTACATCAACCGCATTAACAAAGGCTTCCACTTTCGGTCTATGAGGGTAGGTAGACACACTCTCCCCCTCTCGTTTCTATGCATCTCCTTGATAGATCTTGCATGAGCGTAGGAAAATTTTGAAATTGCATGCTACGTTTCCCAACATGTTGTCAGTAATGATCCTTGCTGGAACTCCAAAACGACACACCAGTTCTTTCAGGAACCTGATAGCTGACTGAGCAGTCACCTTTCCCACGATAGTTACTTCCAGCCACTTTGTAAACTTGTCGATGGCAACGAACAAGAATTCAAATCCCCTAATTTCTCGGGGGAAGGGCCCGAAGATATCGAGCCCCCAGACCGAAAATGGCCATGATAGAGGGATAGTCTGAAGAGCTTGGGCAGGTAGGTGGGTTTTCTTGGAATGGAACTGGCAGGCTTAACACTTGGTGACTAGCTCGACCGCATCTTGGAGGGTTGTGGACCAATAGAATCCTTGCCGGAATGCTTTCCCAACTAATGCCCTTCATCCAATGTGGGAGCCGCACATGCCTTTGTGTATCTCTGCCAGCAGTTCCTTTCCTTCTTCCTGGTAGACGCACTTCAATTTCACACCGTTGGGCCTCCTTCTGTATAGAGTGTCATCAAAAAACTGATGCATATTGGCCCTCTGGGCTACTCTTTCAGCTTCATCTTGGTCGCCGGGAAGCTCTCCGGTTTGGAGGAAGATGACAATGTGCCTTGCCCAAGTTGGAGCTTGGGGCTCGGCAACAAGGACTAGTGGCACCTCTTTTGCTGCGGGAGCACATGCCTCGTTCATGGGGTCCATGGGCCCGGATGGAGGGTGTGGTCCGGCAGGCTGTGCAGAGTTATTTCCGGTAGGGTCTCTGCCAGGAGCGGACGGATCTACCGGGAGAGGCTTATCAGAGTCCAACTTTCTCCTTTTTTGGGCCATTGTTGTTGGGGGTACGGAGGGCTAAGTGAGATGGAGAACAAAAGTCCCAGGTTCCACAGGAAGCTTCTGCGCAGCACACTTTGACAGATGATCAGCTATGTTGTTTTCCACACGGGGTACATGCTCTGTTTGCAATCCATCAAAGTTCTCCTCCAATCTCCTTACTTCCTCGACATATGCCTCCATCAATGGACTTTGGTAATCCTTGTTGACTTTTCTCACCACAAGCTGCGAATCTCCTTGAATGATCAGCTTCTTGATTCCCAATTCTGCTGCAATCCTGAGCCCGACAAGGAGCCCTTCATACTCTGTTGTATTTTTGGTTGCCTCTTCCCGGGTCAAATGCATTTGGACGGCGTACTTCAATTGCTCCCCGGAGGGGGCAACAAGAAGCATGCCAACTCCTGCACCTTATAGGGAAAAAGCACCATCAAAATTTAAAATCCATTATTGGGGTCATTCCTTGTCGGGATAATTGTCTCTGTCACTTCCTCGTCAGGGGTTGGCGTCCATTCTGCAATGAACTGTGACAATGCCCTACTCTGGATTGTTGATGTGCTCTCAAACTCCAAACCAAAACTGGACAACTCCAAAGCCCACTCCACTATTATGCCGGTAGCCTCAGGGTTTCCGAGTATCCTTTGCAACGGGAAACAAGTGATAACCATGATCTCATGGGCTTGGAAGTAGTGGTGCAGTTTCCTTGAGGCCATGATGAGACCAAACAACAACTTTTGCACGCCAGAGTACCTCGATCTAGCCCCCTGTAACAAGGACTTGACGAAGTACACTGGGCACTGCACCACTTTCTTCCCTGCCGCGTCCTTGGGGTTGTTCTCGCTGTCATGCATATCACTGTCTCGATCCTTTTCTGACTCTGCCGGTCCTTGTTCACCTTCTTCTTCGTCTACTTCCCGCTACACCACCAAGGCTGCACTAACCACTTGGTTGGTCGCTGCTAAGTATAGCAGCAACGGTTCATCTGGTTTGGGAGCAACCAGGGTAGGCACAGAGGATAGGTAGGTCTTCAACTTTTGCAGAGTTGCATCTGCTTCTGGGGTCCACTTCATGGGCCCTGCCTTCTTCAAAAACGGCAGGGCGTGCTTGGCAGACTTGGAGATGAATCTGCTTAGCGCGGCAACGCATCCTGTTAGACGCCTCACATCCTTAACTATCCTTGGTGCTTGGATCTGCTCAATAGCTTTGATCTTGTCAGGGTTAGCTTCAATCCCGTGATGGGATACAAAGAACCCAAGCAATTTGCCGGAGGGAACACCAAATACACACTTCCCTTGGTTGAGCTTCAAATTGATTTTGCGCGGATTAGCAAATGTTTCCTCCAAATCCTGAATAAGGGTGGCTCTATCCTTGGTTTTGACCACAATAGCATCCATATAAGCTTCTATGTTTCTGTGCAGCTGTGGCTCAAAACCAATCTGGACTGCCCTTGCAAAAGTGGACCCGTGACTCTTTAATCTGAATGGCATGTGGATAAAACACTACATACCACATGGAGTGATGAATGATGTCTTCTCCTCATCTTGCTTGGACATGAAGATCTGATGATACCCAGAATATGTGTCCAGAAAGGAGAGAAAATCACAACCTGAAGTGGAATCCACAATCTGATCGATACGCGGCAAGGGAAACGGGTCCTTCGGGCAAGCTTTGTTCTGATCTGTGAAATCTATGCAAAGCATCCACTTCCTGTTAGCCGTCCGGACTACCATTGGATTTACCAACCACGTGGGATGCATCACTCCTCTGACCAAACCAGCTGCCTCAAGTTTCTTGATCTCTTCAGCAATGAACTGCTGCATCTCCAAGTCCTGCTTCCAGATTTTCTGCTTGACAGGTCGGGCATGTGGGCAGACAACAAGGTGGTGCTCAATTACCTCCCTGGAAACACCAGGAATATTAGATGGTTGCTAGGCAAACACATTGATATTCACCCGCAGGAAGGCAACGAGCACGCTTTCCTATTTGTCATCGAGGGTGACGCTGATGGTGAAAGTACCATCAACGCCAGCCAGCCCTGCCGGGACCTTCTTCACTAGGGGTGCACTGACTTTGGATCTCTTGCTGTTGGAACACTCCGGCACGTCATCAACGGATGTCGTGCGCTCGATGGGAGAACGCTTCCCGGACTCTTTGTCGGAGTCCCTACAATCCCTCTTCTTTCCCTTGCCTTCCTTGGCGAAAACTACTACTGCCGCTGCCTCTGCCGCGACTGCGTCCCGGTACATCTTGTCCACTCAAATGATTGCATCCTTCTCATCTGATGGGATGGTGATGACCCCAGTGGCACAGGCATCTTCAAGGTGTTGTAGGCATAGCGAGATGCCGCCATGAATTTAACCAGGGTCGGGCGTCCAAGAATCCCATTGTACGGCAGGGGAAGATCAACCACATAAAACATAATGTTCTCAGTCTGGTAGTTCAGCTCTCCCCCGAACGTTACCGGCAATGTGATCTTTCCCTTAGGATGACTCCTGCTAGAATTAACTCCTTGAAACGTGTCGGTAACCTCTAGTTCTTCTTCTGCTATCTGAAGTCTGCTGATAACCATCGAGGAGATCAGATTCAACCCGGCCCTGCCATCCACCAACATCTTTGTGACCTTGAGGTTGCGAATTGGTGGAGAGACCAACAATGGAAAACACCCTACCGTAGTGGTACGGCTAGGATGATCCTCTTCGTCAAAGATGATGGGCGCGCGGGACCATTTGAGCGGCTTCCGGGCCTCCGGCGCTGGTTCCACGACATTGACTTCTCATGCCCACCACTTGAGCTGGCAGTGAGAGGCGTGCAGAGATGCACCCCCGTCAATGCACAGGGCGTCGATGGCCTTTTGAAACTCCTGCTCACTGGTTTCCTCTTCACCCCCTCCATCACTCTCATCATCACAGGCTTCCTTCTCTCGACCTCTGGCAGGCTTTCCTTGGTCCTGAAAGGGTTTGCCAGGGCGATTTACTTCACCACCTCGACCCTTACTGCCAGCGCCATTCTGACCCTTTTCCTTGTCAAGCTTATCATACTCTGCTCTCTGTCTCTTGACAAGCTGCTCAACCTGATAACATTCTTGAAGGTCGTGGCCTTTGGTCTGACGAACCTTGCAATATGGCCCCTCACCTTTCCCAGCTTTCTCGGCAGCAGCGGCTTCCCGGCAGTTAGCGCACACGGCAGCTTCCATGCCGGGGGCCTCTGCTTTGGCCTTCTTGCCGGTACTAGGCGTACCCGAACCTTCAACAATCATCACTGCCTTATCCTTCCGCTTCTTACTGCGCTTCTTGTTGTTCTTCTGACTGGTTGACTCATCATCGTCCTCTGAATCAACATTGGTGCAATCTTCCTCTCTGGGTAACTTCCTTCCCTCCTCCATCTGAGCACACTTATCCACCAAGGTGTAGAGCTCCTTCACAGTCTTTGGCGACCGCACGTTCATCTTGGAGCGAATCCGGCGGTTGCGCACATTGGATTAGAAGGCAGCTATCATAGCTGCTGGATGGATATTTGGAATGTTTCTATGAACTTTGCTGAATCTCTGTAAATACTTATGGAGGGTTTCTCCTTCCTTCTGCTAGAGAAGTTGCAAGTCACTAGGTCGGCCCGGCTCTTGATGGCCGCTTGTGAAGGCGCCAATGAACTCATGGCATAGGTCTGCCCATGATGAAATGGATTTCTCCGGCAGGTGCATCAGCCAAGACCTCACATCGGACTTGAGAGCCAAAGGGAAGTAGTTGGCAAACACCTTCTCATCTCTTTCCCCGGTAGCCTGAATAGCGATGGTGTAGATGCTCAGGAACTCTGTCGGGTTCAGCCTCCCATCGTACTTCTCAGGTATCTCTAGCTTGAACGTCCGAATGGACGGCCAATGGACTTGCCGTAACTCACGAGTAAAGGCAGGGCATCCAACCTCGAAAGGTTGGCACCTGCCAATACCGAGCGCGGGCTCGTCGATGTCGGGGTCGTCACACCCATTGGTCCGGCAAGGGTACTCGCAGTGTTGCTCAACAACGACATGCGTGTCTCCTCCTCGCCTATCCTCCGGGGATCGCCGTTGGCCTGGACGTGCTCGAGGGTCAGAAGAGGCCATCGAGATGTCGTCGGGGTCTTGATTCTGTTGTGCTCGCGCTGGTTGCCGTGGCGGGGACTACACCATGGGGATGGCCCCTTTCGTACGGTCAGCAGCATGAGCCATCGTCATCGCTTGGGGAGGCCGTGGCGGGCCAGCTCACCATGAGCCCCCGGCTTTGGCAAAACCGAGGAGACATTGGATGGTGGCATGCCATTCATCCATCTGCTCGGCTGTTGGTGGAAACCTCGACAGCAGCTGAGCTCGCGCCATTGCCTCCGACGATGTGCTTGGCATGGGTGATGATGAAGTAGATCGCACCGTCGCTCGGCTCCTAACGGTGCCAGTGACGGTAGTACCATGTCCCCGCTACTGCGGGGCGGCCACCTGGATGGCAGCATGGTGTGGGGAAGGCGCTCGAGGGCCAGCGGCTCCGTCGGGCGCAACGGCTTGGTCGACCCGTCCCGAGGTAGGCACGTGCGCCACGGTCGCTCCCGTGGCGGGGGCGGCTGAAGCGCGGCGATCCACCTTGGACCGAGCGTCGTTGCTGCGGCTATGTCCGTCAGCGAGTGGAGGGGGCACGGACGGAGTAACCCCCTCACCCGTACCTTGGGGAGCGTGTCCATCGAGAGGCTGCTGCTGATGTTCTCCTCTGATGTCTCCTTCTCCTGTGTCGGCCCCGGGGGAAGTGGTGATGTTGCCGCCTACTCCGACCATGTGCCCAGAGGCGTCCACGTCCTTGCACGCCTTCGCATCCCCTACGGCATTAGAGGCCATGGGCAGCGGAGCCTTCGAGGTGGATGGATGAGCCAAAGCACCGGGTTTCTTCTTGGGCGCCATGGTCGATGGCGTTGTGTGAAGGCGAAGACGGCGATGAAGATGATGCACTGCGCACGCCTTCAGGTTCGCGCAAGTGATCCCCCTACCTGGCGCGCCAAAGATGTCGCGGGAAACCACAACCACCTATGGGACCAGAGGGCCCCTTCCTGGTTCGGCAGGGGGGTCGCGTTGCACAAAGTGCAAACGAGCGTGGGGCAGCACGGCAGGGATCACAGAGGCAATTTTACCCAGGTTCGGGCCGCCGTGAGGCGTAAAACCCTACTCATGCTTTGGTGGATTGATGGTGGAAAGGTGGTAGTGGAGCGTAGTACACTTGCCCGGTAAGGGTTGCCTTAGGGCAGCAGTGGCTACGCATGTACGGGCATGCGAGTTATCCAACCTTCTAACCCTTTCTATGGTTTCCATGGGCCTCCTTTTATAGATCAAGGGGTTACCACAATGGCAAAGTGGTCATTACACACTGATAAGATAGCAAACAGTGCTATCATACCTAACTCCTCAGGCTGAGGGTGCATTAAATGCACCGCTTAACGTCACGTTGTTGGTTGCCCCGCAAGCCTTGCCGGGCTATCTTGCCAGCTCCACGTCTGCTCGCTTGACACGTCGCGGGACGAGTGTCATCTATAGGTATTTCTTGTAGGCATGGGTTGCCATGTGGCGAATGGCTGCCACTTAGTCACTTCGCGGCTTGACACCACACTAATTGACGATGTGGATCGTGGCGGAGTAGTTGGTGAGGTGGTTCTACCTCCGGAGTCCTGGCAGGCCCTGCCGGGACGCTTTGGTCGCCTTTTTTCGGGTGCGGCCTCGCCCCTTGCCGAGCTTGCCTACCCGGCAAGGGAGGCCCTTCTCTTGACGGTATCTTGCTTCTCTGTCCTAACTCTGGACCTCTTGATATGCATGTTGGTCCTTCGAATCTCTTAGTCCCTTGTACTCTGACTTGGGTTGGTACTTCAATCTTGCTCCAGTGCCTGCGCACAGTCTGGGCAATAGACCCAGGGTGCGTTTCTTAAAGTTTGGGGTTGCGACACTTATGTCAAAAGGCTTTAGCCTGATAATCTCGAACCCAAATCGGAGAAGTGCGTATTCATAGGATAGCCTAATGAAACAATTGGGTACACCTTCTACCACAGATCTGAAGGCAAGATCTTTGTTGCCAAGAATGGAACATTTCTAGAGAAGGAGTTTCTCTCGAAAGACGTGTGGGAGGAAAGTAGAACTTGATGAGGTAATTGTACCTTCTCTCAATTTTGAAAGTAGCACAACAGAGAAATTCGCTCCCGTTATGACTACACCAACTAGAGAGGAAGCTAATGATGATGATCATGAAACTTTAGATCAAGTTACTACTGGACCTCGTAGGTCGAACATAGCACGTTCCGCACCAGACTGGTATGGTAATCCTGTTCTGGAAGTCATGTTACTAGACCATGATGAACCTACGTACTATGAAGAAGCTATGATGAGCCCACATTCTGATAAATGGATGGAGGCAATGAAATCTGAGAAAGGATCCATGTATGAGAACAAAGTGTGGACTTTGGTGGACTTGCCTGATGATCAGCAAGCCATTGAGACGAAATGGATCTTCAAGAAGAAGACTGACGTTGATGGTAAGGTCACCGTCTACATAGCTCGACTTGTCGTGAAAGGTTTTCGACAAGTACAAGGGGTTGACTACAATGAGACCTTCTTATCCGTAGTGATGCTTAAGTCAGTCCGAATAATGTTAGCAATTGCCGCATTTTATGATTATGAAATTTGGCAAATGGATGTCAAAACTGCATTCCTTAATGGATTTCTTAAAGAAGAGTTGTATATGATGTAACCAGAAGGCTTTGTCGATCCTAAAGGTGCTAACAAAGTGTGGAAGCTCCATCGATCCATCTATGGACTGGTGCAAGCATCTCGGAGTTGGAATATACGCTTTGATGAGGTGATCAAAACATATGGTTTTATACAGACTTTCGATGAAGCCTGTATTTACAAGAAAGTGAGTGGGAGCTCGGTAGCATTTCTGATATTACATGTAGATGACATATTGTTGATTGGAAATGATCTAGAATTTCTAGATAGCATAAAAGGATACTTGAATAAGAGTTTTTCAATGAAAGACCTCGGTGAAGATGCTTATATATATATTGGGCATCAAGATCTATAGAGATAGATCAAGATGCTTAATAGGACTTTCGCAAAGCACATACCTTGACAAAGTTTTGAAGAAGTTCATGGATCAGTCAAATAAAGGGTTCATTCCAGTGTTATAAGGTGTGAAGTTGAGTCAGACTCAAAGCCCGGCCACTGCAGAAGATAGAGAGAAAATGAAAGTCATTCCCTATACCTCAACCATAGGTTCTATCATGTACGCTATGTTGTGTACCAGACCTGATGTGTGCCTTGCCATAAGTCTAGTAGGGAGGTACCAAAGTAATCCAGGAGTGGGTCACTGGACAACGGTCAAGAACATCCTGAAGTACCTGAAAAGGACCAAGGATATGTTTCTCCTTTATGGAGGTGACAAAGAGCTTGTCGTAAATGGTTACGTCGATGCTAGCTTTGACACTGATCCGGATGACTCTCAGTCAAAACCGGATACGTATTTATATTTAATGGTGGAGTTGTTAGTTGGTGCAGTTCCAAGCAGAGCGTCATGGCGGGATGTACGTCTGAAACAAAGTACATAGTTTCTTCGGAAGCAGCAAATGAAGGAGTCTGGATGAAGGATTTCATATCCGATCTAGGTGTAATACCTAGTGCATCAGATCCAATGAAAATCTTTTATGACAACACTGGAGCAATTTCCTTCAAAGGAATCTAGGTTTCACAAGAGAACCAAACACATCAAGAGACGCTTCAACTCCATTCGTGAACAAGTCAAGGATGGAGACATAGAAATTCGCAAGATACATACATATCTGAATGTGGCAGACCCGTTGACTAAGCCTCTTCCGCGAGCAAAACATGATCAACACCAAGACTCCATGGGTGTTAGATTCATTACAATGTAATCTAGCTATTGACTCTAATTCAAGTGGGAGACTGAAGGAAATATTCCCTAGAGGCAATAAGAAAGTTGTTATTTTATATTTCCTTATTCATGATAAAGGTTTATTATCCATGCTAGAATTGTATAGATCAAAAACCTCCATACATGTGTGAATACATAAACAAACACCGTGTCCCTAGTGAGCCTCTACTAGACTAGCTCGTTGATCAAAGATGGTTAAGGTTTCTTAACCATTGACATGAGTTGTCATTTGATAAAAGGATCACATCATTAGGAGAATGATGTGATGGAAGTGACCCATCCGTTAGCTTAGCATAATGACCGTTCAGTTTTATTGCTATTGCTTTCTTCATGTCAAATACAAATTCCTTCGACTATGAGATTATGCAACTCCCGGATACCGGAGGAATGCCTTGTGTGCTATCAAATCACACAATGTAACTGGGTGATCATAAAGATGCTCTGGAGGTATCTCCGAAGGTGTTTGTTGAGTTGGCATAGATCGAGATTAGGATTTGTCACTCCGAGTATCGGAGAGGTATCTCTAGACCCTCTCGGTAATACAAATGATAAGCTTGCAAGCAAATGACTGATACGTCTCTGTCGTATCTATAATTTTTGATTGTTCCATGCCAATATTATACAACTTTGATATACTTTTGGCAACTTTTTATACTATTTTTGGGACTAACATATTGATCCAGTGCCAGTGCCAGTTCCTGTTTGTTGCATGTTTCTTGTTTCGCAGAAAAGCCATATCAAACGAAGTCCAAACAGGATAAAAACTTACGGAGATTTTTTTGGAATATATGTGATTTTTGGGAAGAAGAATCAACGCGAGACGATGCCCGAGGGGGCCACGAGGCAGGGGGCGTGCCCCTAACCCTCGTGTCCACCCCGTAAGGCGATTGGTGCCCTTCTTTCGCGGCAAGAAAGCCAATATCAGGATACAAATCGTGTTAAAATTTCAGCCCAATCGGAGTTACGGATCTCCGGGAATATAAGAAATAGTGAAAGGCCAGAATCTGGAAGGCGAAAACAGAGAGAGATAGAGAGACATATCCAATCTCGGAGGGGCTCTCGCCCCTCCGCCGCCATGGAGGCCATGGACCAGAGGGGAAACCCTTCTCCCATCTAGAGAGAAGGTCAAGGAAGAAGAAGAAGAAGGGGGGCTCTCTCCCCCTCTCTCCCGGTGGCACAGGAACGCCGCCGGGGCCATCATCGTTTGACGGCGATCTACACCAACACCTCCGTCATCTTCACCAACATCTTCATCACCTTTCCCCATCTATCTACAACAGTCCACTCTCCCGCAACCCGCTGTACCCTCTACTTGAACATGGTGCTTTATGCTTCATATTATTATCCAATGACGTGTTGCCATCCTATGATGTATGAGTAGATTTTCATTGTCCTCTCGGTAATTGGTGAATTTCTATGATCGGTTTAATTTGCTTGTGGTTATGTTGCTATACTTTGGTGCCCATCATATAAGCGCGCGCGTGGATCACACCATAGGGTTAGTTGTATGTTGATAGGACTATGTATTGGAGGGCAAGAGTGATAGAAGCTTCAACCTAGCATAGAAATTGATGCATACGGGATTGAAGGGGGACCAATATATCTTAATGCTATGGTTGGGTTTTACCTTAATGAACGTTAGTAGTTGCGGATGCTTGCTAATAGTTCCAATCATAAGTGCATAGAATTCCAAGTCAGGGATGACATGCTAGCAGTGGCCTCTCCCGCATAAAACTTGCTATCGGTCTAGCAAAGTAGTCAATTGCTTAGGAACAATTTCGCAACTCCTACCACCACTTTTCCACACTCACTATACTAACTTTATTGCTTCTTTACCTAAAACAGCACGTAGTTTTTACTTACATGCTCTTTATATTCTTGCAAACCTATCCCGTTACACCTACAAAGTACTCCTAGTTTTATACTTGTTCTAGGTAAAGCGAATGTCAAGCGTGCGTAGAGTTGTATCGGTGGTCGATAAAACTTGAGGAAATATTTGTTCTACCTTTAGCTCCTCGTTGGGTTTGACACTCTTATTTATCTAAAGAGGCTACAATTAATCCCCTATACTTGTGGGTTATCAAGACCTTTTTCTAGCGCCGTTGCCGAGGAGTTATAACGTGGGGTGAATATTCTCGTGTGTGCTTGTTTGCTTTGTCACTAAGTAGTTTTTATTTTGTGCTCTTTTTTCTATCTTTATTTATGGGTATGAAACGCAAAATACCAAAAAAATTAGTTGTACCTACTACACCAATGGTTGAAGAACCACTCAAAATCTATCACCCTCCTGAAGCTTTTTACTTGGATCATCTTCGATCCCTATGTGCTCGTGCTAAAACCCCAACTAGCTTAGTTGAGGGAAAATCTTTAGATGAGCATGCTTGTTATGTGCGACACCGCTTATCTCAAAAAGTGAAACTTTTACTGGATCAAATTCATCGTTTGCAATGGTATGCTTGGAATTTATGTGAAATATATGATTTTACTTGTTGTTCTAAAGACCCTAAGAAACACCTTCCTTACCAATGTGAGTTTAAGTGATAGTGGAATCGTATCTTCGTATACTAAGGGTGTTTATAATTACTATGATGTTCAACAAATTGAAGAATTTGTCACTTTTAGGGGTACTTGTGAAATTGCTTCTTTTACTGAAAAGTGTGATACTAATCTCTAAAAATCTGAAAATTCAGCCATACTTAAATATTGCTATGATAATTATGCTTCTACTCCTTATATTAAACCATATATTGAGGACTCCTCCCCTGTCCAAGAAGAGACTAATATTTTGCAGGAGTCTATGGAAGAAGAAATTAATGACATTGTGAACTAAATGGATGAAAAAGATGAGGAGGAGAGCGAAGAACAAAAGGAGGAAGAGCAGATTGATCACCCGTTCCCACCATCTAATGAGCGTAACTCTTTAGCCCATACATTCTTTAATTTCCCTTCGAATTTATGGAAGGATGAATGCTATGATGATTGTTATGATCCCGTTGATTCTTTTGAAATATCCCTTTTTGATGATGCTTGCTATGCTTGTGGCCAAGATGCCAATATGAATTATGCTTATGGAGATGAACTTGCTATAGTTCCTTATATTAAACATGAAGTTTTTGCTATTGCACCCACGCATGATAGTCCTATTATCTTTTTGAATTCTCCCGACTACACTATATCGGAGAAGTTTGCCCTTATTAAGGATTATATTGATGGGTTGCATTTTACTACTACACATGATGATTTTGATAGATATAATATGCATGTGCTTGCTGCTCCTACTTGCCATTATTATGAGAGAGGAACTACATCTCCGCCTCTACGTGTTTCCAATATGATAAAATTGCAAGAAATTGTTTATAATATGCATTGGCCTTTACTATGTGTGCATGAATTGTTCTTTTATGACATGCCGATGCATAGGAAGAGATTTAGACTTTGTTGTTGCATGATATATGTTACTTTGTGCTCACTACTAAATCACAAATCATTGTTAATTAAAATTGGCTTTGATATACCTTGGGATCCGGGTGGATCCATTACTTGAGCACTATATGCCTAGCTTAATGGCTTTAATGAAAGCGCTGCCAGGGAGACAACCTGGAAGTTTTAGAGAGTCATTTATTTCTGTTGTGTGCTTTTATAAAGTTTAAAAACAAAAAAATAAAGAGGGGAACCTAAAACTTTTTCAAAAAGAAAAGCGAAAGTAAGAAAGACGAGCATTGTTAAAGTGGGAGCTAGCCTTGAACTTTGTTCATGCCCATGGAAACTTTGTGACCCTTGATTACAGAAACTTTTCAACAAAAATAATTATCCCCTTGTACAAATCCATTGTATCATAAAAATAATGTGCCAAGATTTGCCTTTAGGATGTTTACATTGCTTGTTAGCTGTAGTGCGCGATTTTACATTTTTTACTGGATCCTCAAATGGTTCTGAAACTTTTTTTCACTGTCTTTATATACAATTTTTTTTATTTTCCTAATATTTTCAGAATTTTTGGAGTAACATAAGTATGGTGAATGTTCAGATTACTACAGACTGTCCTATTTAAGACAGATTATGTTTTTGATGCATTGTTTGCTTGTTTTGATAAAACTATCGATTTCTATCAGTGGATTAATCCATGGAAAAGTTATATTACAGTAGCTACAATGCAAAAACAAAATATGAATTGGTTTGCAACAGTACTTAGAGAAGTGATTTTCTTTATTATACTAATGGATCTTACCGAGCTTTCTGTTAAGTTTTGTGTGGATGAAGTGATCAAAGATCGAGGAGGTCTCGATATGAGGAGAAGGAGGAGAGGCAAGAGCTCAAGCTTGGGGATGACCAAGGCACCCCAAGTAAGTATTTAAGGAGACTCGAGCTTCTAAGATTGGGGATGCCCCGGAAGGCGTCCCATCTTGCTTCAACAAGTATCGGTACGTTTTCGTCTTTGTTTCGTTCATGTGATATGTGCAAATCTTGGAGCATCCTTTGCATTTAGTTTTCAATTTTCTTTGATGCACCATGCTGGTATGAGATAGTCCATGGTTGATTTATAGAATGCTCTTTGCACTTCACTTATATCTTTCGAGTATGGCTTTATAGAACGCTTCATGTGCTTCACTTATATCTTTTGAAGATTGGATTGTCTGTTTCCCTACACATAGAAAACCTCCATTTGTAGAATGCTCTTTTGCTTCACTTATATCTGTTAGAGCATTGTAGGATCTAGAAGTAGATGTGTCTAGAGGGGGGGATTAGACACTCAATGCTAAAGTTGCAATTTTTAAGCTTTTTCGGTTTAAGTGGAGTTTAGGCACAATTTAACCATACATAATACATTTCAAGCAAGCATGCAAAGAGTATATGAGCAGCGGAATGTAAAGCATGCAACTTGCAAGAATGTAAGGGAAAGGGTTTGGAGAATTCAAACGCAATTGGAGACACGGATGTTTTTCCCGTGGTTCGGATAGGTGGTGCTATCCTACATCCACGTTGATGGAGACTTCAACCCACGAAGGGTAACGGTTGCGCGAGTCCACAAAGGGCTCCACCCACAAAGGGTCACGGTTGCGTGAGTCCACACAGGGCTCCACCCACGAAGGGTCCACGAAGAAGCAACCACCCACAAAGGGTCCATGAAGAAGCAACCTTGTCTATCCCACCATGGCCATCGCCCACACAGGACTTGCCTCACTAGCGGTAGATCTTCACGAAGTAGGCGATCTCCTTGCCCTTACAAACTCCTTGGTTCAACTCCACAATCTTGTCGGATGCTCCCAAGTGACACCTAGCCAATCTAGGAGACACCACTCTCCAAGAAGTAACAAATGGTGTGTAGGTAATGAACTCCTTACTCTTGTGCTTCAAATGATAGTCTCCCCAACACTCAACTCTCTCTCGTAGGATTTGGATTTGGTGGAAAGAAGATTTGAGTGGAAAGCAACTTGGGAAGGCTAGAGATCAAGATTCATATGATAGGAATGGAATATCTTCGTCTCAACACATGAGTAGGTGGTTCTCTCTCAGAACATATGAGTTGGAATTGTGTATGTGTTCTGATGGCTCTCTCCACAAATGAAGAGGAGGTGGAGGGGTATATATAGCCTCCACACAAAATCCAACCATTACACACAATTTTCCAATCTCGGTGGGACCGAATCAACAAACTCGGTCGGACCGGAAAGGTAAACCTAGTGACCGTTAGAGATTTTCGGTGGGACTGACATGCAACTTGGTAGGACCGATATGGTTAGGGTTTGGGCATAACGTAATCTCGGTGAGACCGATTACACAAACTCGGTGGGACCGAATTTGGTAATTAGCTAACCAGAGAGTTGGTCAGGCAAACTCAGTGGGACCGATTTGCTCTTTCGGTGAGACCGAAAAGTTAGAAAAAGGAAACACTGAATTTACATTGCAATCTCGGTGGGACCGATTCGCTCTTTTGGTGAGACCGAAAAGTTACGAAAGGGAAACAGAGAGTTTGCAACCCCATCTCGGTGAGACCGAGATCCCTATCGGTAGAACTGATTTGCTAGGGTTTGGCAGTGGCTTATGACAAATGAAACTCGGTGGCGCCGAATAGGAAGGATCGGTAGGACCGAGTTTGTCTTAGGGTTTAGGTCATATGTGGAAGTGGGAAAGTAGCTGAGGATTTTGGAGCATATCATTAAGCACATGAAGCAAGAGGCTTATTAAGCAACACCTCATCCCTCCTTGATAGTATTGGCTTTTCCTATGGACTCAATGTGATCTTGGATCACTAAAATATAAAATGAAGAGTCTTGAGCTTGAAGCTTTAGCCAATCCTTTGTCCTTAGCATCTTGAAGGAGTTCCCACAACCTTTAGTCCATGCCACTCCATTGTTGAACTTATCTGAAACATGCTAGATAGAAATGTTAGTCCAACAAGAGATATGTTGTCATCAATTATCAAAACCACCTAGGGAGCACTTGTGCTTTCAATCTCCCCCTTTTTGGTAATTGATGGCAACATACATCAAAGCTTTAGATAAAGATATAAAGAACAGCAAGAAAAGCTTTGGAAGGACATGTAACAAGCATAGGCTCCCCCTACATGTATGCACCCATGTAAATATGAAATAGAGAGGCATGTGAGAGCATAACCATGACAGAGTAGGTAATGTGTTACATGTATCTTGGCCATATGCATCAGAGCAAAACATTATCAAGGAAAGTACCTTCATGCTCATGAGTCCTTCTTGCGAACAGTATGTACATAAGCAAGAACTCCTCATACTCATGATTTTGATGCATATACTTACCTTGTGGTCTTGAGTTGGCTTAGGATGAATTGAACCTGCACAAACAAAGTTAGATAATACAGGTACATCCACTAGCCAGAGCAAACAAAAGAAACCACAAGAATACCAAGACTGGGATGACATGTAGAGAGTGAGTACAAGGTACCACATTGGATTCAACATGTCCCCAAGAATAAAGATATGCAATGAATTTGACTGATTTCGTTCCCTTAGGTGTCTTGCTCCCCCTGAATCTTACATGGGATATTGGGAGAAGATAGGGAACATAAAATCAGAGCTGAAAGATACAAATGAATAGAACTTAATGCAAATACATGTATCTGGGATCCTTGAGACTTTCTCTCCCTGGAAATCTCTCTCTCCCCCTTAACAACATCTGGGATCCTTGAGACTTTCTCTCCCCCTTGAGGTCTCTCTCTCCCCCTTAATACTTTCTCTCTTGTAGGTTTGGTCCTTGAGACTGTTTCTCTCCCTTGATGTGATCTCTCTCTCCTACAAGCTTTGATGTGATCTCTCTCTCCTACAAGCTTTGATGTGATCTCTCTCTCCCCCTTTGAAATCAATTTCCAAGAAGGTTTTTCCTAGAATCCGTCGAATAGGTTTGGTCCTTGAGATTCAGGACAAAGCAGAGGATAAAATTGTGATGCTTGTAGAGGACAAGATTCATTGAGTGGAGCTGGACCAGAAGAAATGTAGAACAAGTGGCAAAGTGTTTTTCTGATTGCAAAGTCGGTGGCACCGAGTGGCATATTTCGGTGGTGCCGAAAAGATTTGGGTGAACCGAAAGTTGCAAGTCGGTGGAACCGAGTTTACACAGAGAAAAACACTTGTCACCTCAGCTCACTAGGCATGTAGGATCTCACAAAGATTTGCAATGAATTACCTGAAGGATTTGCAAGGAATTAAATGCAAAAAATGCAGAACAAAAATAAAGAGAAAAGAGAAGAAACTGAAAGATCTAGATGAAGTTTTTTTTTGAAAAAGAGAAAGAAAATAAACATGCATGAGACAAATGCAATAACACAGAAAAGAACACAAGAGAACTTCATCTAGAGTTGGGCGGTGACATAGTCACCTATGTTAGAGTATATTGACTTAGGAGTCAAGTGAGAACACTTGATCATAGGTCATACTCATCGTTTAAGCTCAAAATGGGGTTACCATTTTTCGTTTAAGCATCTTGATGTATTCACATCTTGTTGAGTTGCTTTGACTCATGTCTTGGAGTAAAGCTTCTCTAAGATGGAATAACATACCTTGGGTGGTGGTGTGGTTCTTGCTCATGAAGTTGAACTTGTGTGGGTGCTCAAGGTTGATGTAGCTCATCAAGAGTTGGGAGCACCACTTGGAGTTTGAGTCCATCTGCCTACATGGGTTAGTTCTTGCAAGGAAAAGCACTTGTGTATCCAAAAATGACAATCATGAAGCTTAACATAGAATTTGTCAAAGGATATGTTTGAATGGTTTTGTGCTTCCTTGTCTTCAACCACTATCGTATAGAGTCTTGGTGATGTAGAGATTGCTCAAGATGTGAGTGAGTCGCAATCTCATGGAATTAGATTCAACCAAGCACCTACATGGGTTAGACAACATGCAAGGTACAAATATATCCAAGACATAAGATAGTTATCATAAGAGATATATCATGGATTAGTCATAAGCTCATGTCTTGCATGTATCCAATGGAGTTTCTACTCCAAGTTCGAAGCATCAATGATGTTCAATTATCCTCTCAACTTGCAAAACACTTTCTCATCAAGTGGTTTAGTGAATATATCCGCTAATTGCTTATCGGTTCGTACATGCTTAAGATTAATGTCACCTTTAGCAACATGATCTCGAATGAAATGATGACGAACTTCAATATGCTTAGTTCGAGAATGTTGTACAGGATTATGACCAATTTTGATAGCACTTTCATTGTCACAAAGCAGTGGAACATGTTTCACATAAATCCCATAATCTTTAAGAGTTTGGGTCATCCAGAGTAATTGAGCACAACATGAACCAGCGGCAATGTATTCCGCTTCGGCGGTGGATAAGGATACCGAGTTTTGTTTCTTGGAAGACCAAGACACAAGAGATCTACCAAGAAATTGACAAGTACCCGAAGTGGACTTTCTATCAACCTTGTCTCCGGCATAATCCGAGTCGGAATAGCCAACAAGATCAAAAGAAGACCTCTTAGGATACCAAATGCCAAAATTTGGTGTATGGATTAAATATCTCACTATCCTTTTCACGGCCTTAAGATGACAATCTTTAGGAGCAGCTTGATATCGTGCACACATGCACACACTTAGCATAATATCGGGACGTGAAGCACATAGGTATAACAATGAACCAATCATAGAGCGATAAACCTTTTGATCAACCGGTTCACCATCTTTGGTCAAATCATTATGTCCACTAGTAGGCATGGGTGTAGACATACCTTTGCATTCTTGCATATTGAACTTCTTGAATAAGTCCTTGGTGTACTTTGTTTGAGAGACAAATGTACCTTCCTTAGTTTGCTTGATTTGCAAACCGAGAAAGAATTTGAGTTCACTCATCATAGACATCTCAAACTTTTCTGACATTAGCTTTCCAAACTTTTCACTAAAGAGAGGGTTAGTTGAACCAAATATGATATCATCGACATAAATTTGGCATACAAATAGTTCTCCATTAACCCTTTTAGTAAAAAGAGTAGAATCAATTTTACCAATTTCAAAACCACTTGTAGTAAGGAACTTGGTCAAGCATTTATACCATGCTCTAGGAGCTTGTTTAAGACCATAAAGAGCCTTGTGAAGTTTGTAAACATGATTTGGTTTCTTAGGATTGATAAAGCCGGGAGGTTGTTTGACATAAACTTCCTCCTCTATTTCACCATTTAGAAAAGCACTTTTAATGTCCATTTGGTACAAGGTGATATTATGGTGATTAGCATAGGCAAGTAAGATGCGAATGGACTCAAGTCTAGCAACGGGAGCATATGTCTCACCATAGTCCATACCTTAGACTTGTGTGTACCCTTGGGCGACGAGACGTGCTTTGTTGCGAACCACTTGTCCATCTTCATCTTGCTTGTTGCGAAATACCCATTTGGTACCAATGATGTTGTGGTTGTTGTCGGGCTTCTCAACCAATGTCCAAACTTGGTTTCTCTCAAAATTGTGTAGTTCTTCATGCATAGCATTTATCCAATCCGGATCTTCCAATGCTTCTTCAACCTTCATAGGTTCAATGCTAGAGATGAATGAATAGTTTTCACAAAAGTTAGCTAAACGAGTTTTTGAGCGAGTGATTCTCCCGGTTTGTATATCATTTAGGATTTGCTCGACGAGATGATCTTTGGCAATTCTTGCTCGAACTCGTGAAAGCTTTTGCTTGGGTATTCGTTGAACATCTTCTTCATCTTGTTCTTCTTCTTGGCCTTCTTTATTGTTGACGTCGTTGTTTTCTGGTCGTGCTGGAGAAGGAGGTTGTTGATGTTCGTCTTGATGTACTTCCTCGTCTTCTTCATCTTGTTGTGTCCCACTTGTGGATGCTTCCGTATCAATTCTTGGTTCACCTTGTCGTGAAGTAGAAGCTTCCACTTGGACGGACGAGGTACTCTCCTTCACCTCCGTTGGACGAACTTTTCCAATGGACAAGTCTTGGATTGCTTATGAAGGGTCTTTGTCTCCTACATCAATTGGCAATTGCTCTACCTGCGAGCCATTAGATTCATCAAACTTCACATCTACCGTCTCTTCAACCTTTCGGGTGAAATTGTTGTAGACACGGTAAGTGTGAGAGTTTGAGCCATAACCAAGTAGAAAACCTTCATGAGATTTAGGAGCAAACTTTGAACGACGATGCTTATCAAGAATGTAGCACTTTGAGCCGAATACTCGAAAATATCCAACTTGGGGTTTGTTACCGGTGAGAAGCTTGTATGCCGTCTTGCCGAGTAGCTTGTGAAGATATAAGCGATTTGTTGCGTGACAAGCTGTCTCAACCGCTTCTGCCCAAAAGTGCTTCGGCGTCTTGTATTCATCAAGCATCGTTCTTGCCATTTCGATGAGCGTCCGGTTCTTCCTCTCAACAACTCCATTTTGTTGAGGTGTGTACGTAGCCGAGAACTCGTGTGAAATCCCTTCTTCGTCAAGAAAGGTGTCCACATTTGCGTTCTTGAACTCCGTTCCGTTGTCACTCCGAACCTTCTTGATCTTCACGTCAAACTGATTTTGGGCCTTCCTAGCGAAGTTTCTGAAGATCTTCTGGACCTGCGACTTGTCATTAAGAAAGAACACCCACGTAAATCTTGAAAAATCATCAACTATAACTAGACCAAAAGAATTTCCACCGAGACTCTTGTAGGCGTTGGGACCAAAAAGATCCATGTGAAGTAGCTCGAGTGGCCTCCTTGTGGTCATGATGTTCTTCACGGGATGTCTTCCTCCAACCTGTTTACCTGCTTGACAAGCACTGTAAAGTCTATCCTTATCAAATATGACATCGTTAACTCCAAGGATATGATTTCCTTTAATAAGCTTGTCAAGGTTTCTCATGCCGACGTGACCTAGTCGTCTATGCCACAACCAACCTTTTCAGGATTTAGCAACAAAGCAAGTTTTAGGTTGTGCCTTTTTAGAGAAATCGACAATGTAAAGATCACCTCTACGCAGACCGGTAAAGACCATTTTATGATTGTCTCGACGAAATACTTGGCAATCTACCTCAGTAAATAGGACATTCAAACCGAAATCAGCAAGTCTAGATACTGAAAGTAAGTTGTAGCCGAGAGATTCAACGAGCATGACATTTTGAATGGAACTATCATGTGAGATGGACACCTTACCAAGGCCAACCACTTTACCCTTTGAATTATCACCAAAGGTGACATATTTTCGAGGGCCATCATTTTCAGCAAGCTCACGAAACATCTCTTCATCTCCGGTCATATGATCAGTACATCCACTATCAAGAACCCATTCTTTTCCTCCTGATTCATATCCCCGAAGATTTGCCACAAGACCAAATGTATCATTGCATCATCAAGATCGAAGTCACTATCATCATCATCATCATCATAGTATCCATGTTCATCATGATCTTGTGACTCAGCATTTCCTAGAGAGGGTAATACATTAGATAAATGATCATCAAAGTGGTCACTTTTATGAATTCTTATAGCTTAGAATATGATATCATTAATGATTCCAACATCTCCTTTAGCATGCTTAAGATTGGTAAGTTCAAATAGACAATTACCAAAACTAGGATCACTAGAGTTCATCTTACTCAAGGCAATAGATTTATGGAGAATTTCATCCAAAGTTTTCAAGGAATGATCGGGAAATCGTTCCTCAAGAAATTTCCATATAGTATAGGCACAGTTTAGAGTAGGCAAACTAGCAATCAAATTTTTGGGCAATCCTCTAATGATGAGCTCAATAGTTCTAAGATTGCGAATCATGTTAATATCTTCATCTAGGGTAGGATGCAAAGTGTCAATATGAGGTGCACAGGGGCTAGCAATATACTTGTTCAAATCATATTGATTGAAGATTACAAGCATCTCATTTTTCCACTCGTGAAAATACTCTCCATCAAGAATAGGCACTCTATGTCTAAGACTCCCTAATGTAGACACATCCATCTTCCTCCAATGGTGATTAAACCAAGGCAATGGAGACCAAAGCTCTGATACCACTTGTAGGATCTAGAAGTAGATGTGTCTAGAGGGGGGGATTAGACACTCAATGCTAAAGTTGCAATTTTTAAGCTTTTTAGGTTTAAGTGGAGTTTAGGCACAATTTCAACATACATAATACATTTCAAGCAAGCATGCAAAGAGTATATGAGCAGCGGAATGTAAAGCATGCAACTTGCAAGAATGTAAGGGAAAGGGTTTGGAATTCAAACGCAATTGGAGACACGGATGTTTTTCCCTTGGTTCGGATAGGTGGTGCTATCCTACATCCACGTTGATGGAGACTTCAACCCACGAAGGGTAACGGTTGCGCGAGTCCACAAAGGGCTCCACCCACAAAGGGTCACGGTTGCGCGAGTCCACACAGGGCTCCACCCACGAAGGGTCCACGAAGAAGCAACCACCCACAAAGGGTCCACGAAGAAGCAACCTTGTCTATCCCACCATGGCCATCGCCCACACAGGACTTGCCTCACTAGCGGTAGATCTTCATGAAGTAGGCGATCTCCTCGCCCTTACAAACTCCTTGGTTCAACTCCACAATCTTGTCGGAGGCTCCCAAGTGACACCTAGCCAATCTAGGAGACACCACTCTCCAAGAAGTAACAAATGGTGTGTAGGTAATGAACTCCTTGCTCTTGTGCTTCAAATGATAGTCTCTCCAACACTCAACTCTCTCTCATAGGATTTGGATTTGGTGGAAAGAAGATTTGAGTGGAAAGCAACTTGGGAAGGCTAGAGATCAAGATTCATATGATAGGAATGGAATATCTTGGTCTCAACACATGAGTAGGTGGTTCTCTCTCAGAACATATGAGTTGGAATTGTGTATGTGTTCTGATGGCTCTCTCCACGAATGAAGAGGAGGTGGAGGGGTATATATAGCCTCCACACAAAATCCAACCATTACACACAGTTTTCCAATCTCGGTGGGACCGAATCAACAAACTCGGTCGGACCAGAAAGGTAAACCTAGTGACCGTTAGAGATTTTCGGTGGGACTGACATGCAACTCGGTAGGACCGATATGGTTAGGGTCTGGGCATAACATAATCTCGGTGAGACCGATTACACAAACTCGGTGGGACCGAATTTGGTAATTAGCTAACCAGAGAGTTGGTCAGGAAAACTCGGTGGGACCGATTTGCTCTTTCGGTGAGACCAAAAAGTTACAAAAAGGAAACACTGAATTTACATTGCAATCTCGGTGGTACCGATTCGCTCTTTTGGTGAGACCGAAAAGTTACAAAAGGGAAACAGAGAGTTTGCAACCCCATCTCGGTGAGACCGAGATCCCTATCGGTAGAACCGATTTGCTAGGGTTTGGCAGTGGCTTATGACAAATGAAACTCGATGGCGCCGGATAGGAAGGATCGGTAGGACCGAGTTTGGCTTAGGGTTTAGGTCATATGTGGAAGTGGGAAAGTAGCTGAGGATTTTGGAGCATATCATTAAGCACATGAAGCAAGAGGCTCATTAAGCAACACCTCATCCCTCCTTGATAGTATTGGCTTTTCCTATGGACTCAATGTGATCTTGGATCACTAAAATATAAAATGAAGAGTCTTGAGCTTGAAGCTTTAGCCAATCCTTTGTCCTTAGCATCTTGAAGGAGTTCCCACAACCTTTAGTCCATGCCACTCCATTGTTGAACTTATCTGAAACATGCTAGATAGAAATGTTAGTCCAACAAGAGATATGTTGTCATCAATTATCAAAACCACCTAGGGAGCACTTGTGCTTTCAAGCATGGGCTTATCTTTTGTAGAAATAATTAAACTCTCTTGCTTCACTTATATCTATTTAGACAGATGACATGAATTGGTCATTCACATGGTTAGTCATAAAATCCTACATAAAACTTGTAGATCACTGAATATGATATGTTTGATTCCTTGCAATAGTTTTGCGGTATAAAGATGGTGATATTAGAGTCATGCTAGTGAGTAATTGTGGATTGTAGAAATACTTGTGTTGAAGTTTGTGATTCCCGTAGCACGCACGTATGGTGAACCGTTATGTAACGAAGTTGGAGCATGAGGTATTTATTGATTGTCTTCCTTATGAGTGGCAGTTGGGGATGAGCGATGGTCTTTTCCTACCAATCTATCCCCCTAGGAGCATGCATAGTACTTTGTTTCGATGACTAATAGATTTTTGCAATAAGTATGTAACATCCCAAATTTTCAATTTGGAATGTTATACATTAGATCATCATGCATATCGTATTTTCTTACTTTTTGGTCGATCCTAGAAATTTCACGCAACTCAAGGACCTTCGGAGAGAGTTGGAGATTTCGTTATTTTCATATTTCAGTGCTTTCTCGAATTTGAAAAGAGGATCATTTGATTTATTTTATTTTATCTTCAATTATTTTTCCAATATCAAAATATGAGAGAGGGAATAATATGACTTTCCCAAAATTGAGGAAAAATGAAGATTTAATAAATAGATCAAATTTTCTTTGCCGAAGTTTATTTGCTTTTTATTTGGATAGGGAAAAATGCGTGCTTTCGAAAATTGCATTTTAGGTCCGGAGTAAAGTTCATTTTGTTCGACTCATTTTTAGGAGTCAGGGAAAATTTACTTTATTAATTTTGGAGCCCGTTTAGATTTTTCTTTTCTGTATTTTCTGCGCGCGAAACCGTTTAAAAAAAACTGGACCAAGGCCCAGCCGGGCCAAAGGCCCAAGCCAAGCCGCAGCCTCCCTGCGCGCAGCGCAGCGCCAGGCGCCAGGAGCGCCCAGGCCGCCGCCTCTTGCTCTACGAATCCTAAAAGGATTCTAGGGTAGCCCCTTGCCCCTTTTTCCTTTGTTTCGTTTTTTTCTTCTAGGACTCTTTTTCCTACTCTTTTTCCTATTCCTAGTCTAATTCCTTGCCCCCTACCCCAAGTAACCTCTCCCCTCCCCAATATAAATACCCCAACACCCCCCCTCTAAATCATCAAATCTAACCCCAAGCCCCAAGCCTCCACCACACCCGCGCCGCCGCACCTTGTGCCCACGCCGCCGCTGCACCTTGCCCACGCCGCCGCCCTACGCCACGCCACCAGAGCCCCTCGCCGGAGACCTCGCCGGAGGTTGCCCCGCATCTCTTTTCCTTGGATCGTTTTCTTCAAATCGTTTCGATTCTTTTTCTTCTCTTCCGATTCGTTTTCTTTCCGGTTCTTCTCCCGTTCCGGTTTTCTAGATCGGTTTTTCGTTTCGGTTTTCTTCTCCGAAACCCTAGATCGGATTCGTTTTGTTTTCCGATTTAGTTGCCTTGGACCGTTCGCCGGACCGTTCGTCCTAACGAACGTGATCACCGGATTCTTCTAGGTTAACGAATGTCCGTTCGTTTAACCGTTCTTCTTTTTCTTTTCGTCGGATTTATTCCGCGATCGCGATCTCAAATCCGATCTTCGTTCTAGTTTATCTTCTCGCCCGTTTATCGGAATCAGGTGATCCAAGCGCCTGGAGTTTCGTCTCGAAACCTCCGTTCCGTCTAATCAACTTAAACAAGTTTTTGCCGCGGTAAAATTTGACCTAGATTCAACTTGCTAGAACCGAGTTGTTTTCTTCCGCCGTTTGTTTTCCGTTTCTTTGTTCGGTTCGTTCTTTCTTTGCAACCGGAGTTCTTAAGTTGAACTATCTGGTTTGTTCTCTTGTTTGAGTTTTACTTGTGCTTTAGATGAGTACTTATTGTGTGGTTACTATTGTTTGCTTACGATAGATTGATCGGAGTGAGACGAGTAGTTCTATCAAGAGATTTTGAGTGCGAATCATCTTCATCAACATTGCAGGCAAGTTCACACTTTGATCATACCTTTTCTACAACCCAGTTTTATTGCATTAGATCAATCCTCACACATTGCATGATTAGGATCTAATTAAATTGTGGGATGGGAAGTAGATGAGGTAGTACCTATTACCTGTATTACTATGAAACCTTTGGGAGTTACTTCTACGTTTGCTTATTATGCCATGCTATTCTAGTAGATGTGGATTGGGTGAGTGATATCCATGACAGATGTGAGTTGATAATTTTAATGGTTTATCTAAGGTGGCAACTTAAACACACATCTGGGTGGATTGAGGCACCTGATGTCTATCAGGACTTGCCTGTTTTTTTTGGACCGCCACCCAGGCTCAAAGGGATCATAAGATCTTTCAAACTAGAAACTTCCGTGTGCAGCCACATGCTACTATGGGCTCTGGCATAGTTGACTAAGTTGTGCGAACTCTTACGGGGTGGACTAGCAGATGTAGGGGTTGTAGGTGGTACGGTCTACCCCACATGTAAGGTGCTAGTGCTTCTGAAAGACTATGTCTCGGTCATCCGTTTCTCAAACACCATGTAGTGCGAGAAACCAAATGGAGGCGATCGAGTCATGTGGGGAAAAGTGCACAAACCTCTGCAGAGTGTACAAACTAATCATGATTAGCCGTGTCCCCGGTTATGGACAACTTGAGTATCTAGTACTTGAATATCAAGTGAATCTCAACATGTTACTTCTAATTAATGTTGTTGGGTTTTAATTATTTTTAATTGGGATTGAGAATGCTGTCAACCATTCTCGATGTTTCACAACCACCATGATAGTTAAATAAATTTATTCCTTTGCAGTAGGGAAAAATTGGCTTTACGCGAAAACCTTATAACCATAGAGCTTTTCCACCAGCCAAATATGCATGTAGTGATAGCCATTGTTCATCATTCTCTATGGTGTGAATTTGCCAGTACATTCAATGTACTGACCCTCTGTGGCTGCAACGTCTCATGTTGCAGGAGTATCTTACGACGAGTAAGTGATACGTTAGGGTTACGATTTCTACACTCAACTTTGCCGTTGGTGTTGATGGGAAACCACAACCTTGTTGCTTCCGCTATATGGATTGAGGTAATAGTATTTACGTTACTTTGTACATGTGATTTACCTCTGTTATAAATCCTTCGAGTACTGTGTGTGTCAGCATACCGATCCAGGGATGACACGTAAGCACAGAGACTTGACCCATTCGGGTCGGGTCGCTACAAGATGGTATCAGAGCACATGTTGACTGTAGGACGTGACCCTAGAAACTGGCAAGCCCATAGCAAAGATTTTTCTCTACAACTTTCCCTTTCAAAAAGATCTTTTACCTCTCTTCTCTTCTGAGCTTATTCAAAAATTCCCTTTAGTGAGACCATACCCCTTTCCCCTTTTGACCACACGAAGATTCGACTGATGAGACCACCCCAAGAAGTATGAGATATCGGACAACTAAGGCCACTTCAGAATGAAGAGTATTTTCCGTGCATCTGAATAATGGAAACTACAACGGTTGAAGGCCGAAGACAAGTAGAATTGGAAGGCTCTGAAGAATTCCCAGATTTGTATGACCTAGGGAGGCTACCCTTATGGAACTTGGCGGATTATGGAAGTTGTCAATACCCGAGATCAAGGTGTATCGGAGAAAGACTGAAACAAGGAGTATGAGAACTCGAAATTTTGTCAAAGAAACCCTAAGGCAGGAGATATCAACTGTGGAGAGATAGCTCATGGAAATGACAAGAGCAAAAAACACGGTTATCCGTGATGTCATCACCCGCTAATGCTATTGTCACCGTGCTGAGTTAAGGATGCAAGTCTTCAGAATGGATTTGAATGGTAGAAAGCTGATGGATCACCTATCAGCAAGAGGAAGTTTTAAACTTAGCTGGTGTATCACCAGGATCTGGAGTAGTACATCAAGAAGTTTAAGGGGCAGCTCCATGAAGCCGCATTTTGACAAGGAAGCATTTCGTGAAGAACTTAGGTCCAAGAAGCTGAAGTAGCAAGCTAGAGGAGCAAAACTCAAGAAACCGGAGATTCGTCAGGAACTAGACCATGGTTCATGCCAAGGATGTTGAAACCTAGAAGTTTGAAATGCAACTCCAGAATATTAAAGGACGTCACGAGAAACTTTTGTCAACAGAGAGGATCTGGCAGAAGAAATTGAGAAGGACAAACACGATCGGAAGAAGCCATTGGAGGCATGAACAAGACTTGAAGAGTTTGGCGACGTTGACCTTAGAAGACCAAACCCCTATATTATACCTACTTAGATGCGACGTTTGTGAGCTGTCATTTGTTTGATGTTTTTCGACAGCCACAACAAAAATCTGTCTTTTCAAAACTTTTGTTTGTATTGTGTACATTCCTCTCTCTTGATCTCTCTTATCTCACCCCAAAACCCATGGACCCAATAGAGGATGAATGGAGATGAGCTTGTATTTTCGGGACCAATGAGTCAATTGGAGATAGACCAATGGACTCAGAACATGGAGGATCATATGGAGAACAACCCTATAGTCGGAAAGGATATGACCCAGCATGCTCTTTAGTGCTTTGAAAGAGGTGCTGCTACTTGGTGGAGGATATACCAAACCATGAATGGATGGCAAGGAGTAACCACTTGGAAAGAATTTAAGTTGACTTTGCCAAAGTCTCGGTTTGTGTCCCAGAAGTTGAAGCCTTATGGAAAAGACATGAAGAAACCTTGTGCATGCAAGATTTGTGGAGAAATCGGACACAACCATAAAGAACACAAGGATGAATGCCCTAATTGTGAAGGAAGTCACCCAGCTGAAGAATGCCCAACTAGGCAGATCACTTGTTTCTTGTGTGAAGGGACTACCCACTATCCTGCTCAGTGTCGCATTTACCCCATGGTACAACGAACCATCCAGCAGAAGGAAGAAGCAATGAAAGGAGCCCTCATGGAAAGTTTAGAAGAACCTGTGCTGAAGAAAGAGGTGGAAGACACACCCAAAGAAGAGCCAATTAAACCCTGCACCAAGTCATGCTATTCATGTGGAGAAGAAGGACACCTTTCCCAGAATTGTATGAATGGGGATCTAGTAGAATTCTCGGCTGAGGAAGTAGAGTATGACCCACAGGAAATAGAAGCCCTGATTGGAATGGAAAAATCCAGAAAGAAAAGTAGATTGGATTCCAGGAAGGATCTGAGTCATGTCACCTGTTATGGGTGCAAGGAGTCAGGGCACTACCTCAACAAATGCCCAAAAAGGAAACCTCGATACTTGTCAGAAGTAATATGTTTTAGTTGTAATAAAGCAGGGCACTTTGCCAGAGATTGTCCGAAGGAGAAGGAGACTTGTGATAAGTAGTTGAGTTTGTACCAGAAGAAATATAGTCGTAGTAGTGAGGACATTTTCCTTTATATTGAGGTGTTGAGTTGAGGCATGTAATGGAAAGAAGGAGATTGTAATAATTTGAGAATCAATAAAGTTAGCAGTGTTGGTACTGATTTGGATTTTGTGAGTTACTCTATGAGGAAAGATGTGACCATTTTTGAGGATATGAGAAATATGGAGCATTTTAAGGGTGGTAGCACCCTGTAAGAACCGTTGACCCCTGGAAACGATAAGGATACTCCCCTGAGTGGACTTCGGACAAAATGAATATGAGTTTTATCTCGATATGTGTGATACCCCAAGAGTATGTGGGATGAAGTTGGAGACCGTCAGTTGTTTGGATCAAATGTGATCAAGGAGTCAGAAGAGAATGTTCAAGATAGACTGAAGGTAGCTCAGTCCAGGCAGAAGAGTTGTGCAGACTTAAAAACTCAAGGAGGTAGTCTATGAAATTGGAGGCAGAGCATGTCTTCGTGTGACCCCTCTGCGAGGAGTTAACCGAATTGGAGTTAAGGTAAAGTTAGCCCCGAGATTTGTAGGACCATACCTAGTTTTGGAGCGTATGAAGTGGCCTACAAGTTGGAGTTGCCCGAAGGACTGTCAGGAGTTCAAGATGTGTTTCATGTTTCCCAGTTGAAGAAGTGCCATGCAGAGATGGCCAATATTCCCATGTAAGGACACTTGACCCTGGAAAGGATAATGATGTTCCGCGAAGTGAATATGGAATTCATTTTATCTTGATATGAGGGATATTCCACGAGGATGAAGAGATAAAGTACTATTGGATATAAAGGAGGTATGATGTTGGAAATATGGATCAATGGAAAACTCCATGATGAGTCTGAGTAAACATGTCCTAGTTTGGAGCCAATAGAAGGAAGGAAGACAGTACAATTGGATGGATTTAAGTATACTGGGAAAGCTGGAAGTTGGATGTTGGATTAGAGATCCGCTGCCCCAATGAAGAGTTCAAGGTTTGCAAGTGATGAGATGTGCCATAACCCACAGGCCCCAAGACCTTCCAAGAAGCAAGCACACTCTTGCTGAAGGAAAAACCCTGGAAGAGGATATGCCCTTATCGATAGACGATCTTAGAGGAGTAACGCAAAACCTGAGAGTTGTGAAGGAACGATAGATGGTTGTTTGGCTTGCAGAACCTATGGATTTATCCGAACTTGGTTCGTCGACAAGAGAAATTCTGCAATGCTTGTGAGGATGACCGAGTGTTAGAATGCGAGATTCGCTAAACTGTATAAATGGTAATGATTTGGGTGCGGGATGGATTGATCACCATACCGACTTACTCTTATTATTCGCCTTGCTATATGGAATGGTAAATCTGAGTGACTTACCTATAGTGGAGAGACGACGATCAAAACCTTGTTTAAGCCTTAGAATGGTATAAGAATTTTTCCCTTGTACACGGCAGCTTTTTGCCAACCGTAGGTTATACGGTGAGGATCAACCCAGACCCATTTCCTGCAGGAGAAATCATAAATGGTTGACCACCATGAGATATCGATAGTTGTTTAGTTTTGGCGCCAGACCGTCAGCTAAGAAGACCCAGTCACAGAATAACCTTACCAAGATGAAAGGACAAAAGAATTGAGGAAAAGGTTATGCCGTTACCGGAAGAGCTCAGAGGGGAAATTTTCTCGAGGATCTAAGAAGACCGACACTGTCAAGAATAAGGATGGAGTATATGAGTTTTGATGGAACCGTAACAATGATTCTAAGGGTGGTAGCACCCCAGACTCCCGGAGACGATCGATGGATTTTGAGAAGACCCCAAACCCTAATCTTTTCTTGCTAGCCTCTCCGAATCTCGAGGACGAGATTCCTTTTAAGGGTGGTAGGTTTGTAACATCCAAAATTTTCAATTTGGAATGTTATACATTAGATCATCATGCATATCGTATTTTCTTACTTTTTGGTCGATCCTAGAAATTTCACGCAACTCAAGGACCTTCGGAGAGAGTTGGAGATTTCGTTATTTTCATATTTGAGAGCTTTCTCGAATTTGAAAAGAGGATCATTTGATTTATTTTATTTTATCTTCAATTATTTTTCCAATATCAAAATATGAGAGAGGGAATAATATGACTTTCCCAAAATTGAGGAAAAATGAAGATTTAATAAATAGATCAAATTTTGTTTGCCGGAGTTTATTTGCTTTTTATTTGGATAGGGAAAAATGCGTGCTTTCGAAAATTGAATTTTAGGTCCGGAGTAAAGTTCATTTTGTTCGACTCATTTTTAGGAGTCGGGGAAAATTTACTTTATTAATTTTGGAGCCCGTTTAGATTTTTCTTTTCTGTATTTTCTGCACGCGAAACTGTTTAAAAAAAACTGGACCAAGGCCCAGCCGGGCCAAAGGCCCAAGCCAAGCCGCAGCCTCCCTGCGCGCAGCGCAGCGCCAGGCGCCAGGAGCGCCCAGGCCGCCGCCTCTTGCTCTACGAATCCTAAAAGGATTCTAGGGTAGCCCCTTGCCCCTTTTTCCTTTGTTTCGTTCTTTTCTTCTAGGACTCTTTTTCCTACTCTTTTTCCTATTCCTAGTCTAATTCCTTGCCCCCTACCCCAAGTAACCTCTCCCCTCCCCAATATAAATACCC
>NC_041388.1:490696345-490699143 GCF_002162155.2 Triticum dicoccoides | reverse complement strand
CAAGCCCCAAGCCTCCACCACACCCGCGCCGCCGCACCTTGTGCCCACGCCGCCGCCGCACCTTGCCCACGCTGCCGCCCTACGCCACGCCGCTGGAGCCCCTCGCCGGAGACCTCGCCGGAGGTTGCCCCGCGTCTCTTTTCCTCGGATCGTTTTCTTCAAATCGTTCCGATTCTTTTTCTTCTCTTCTGATTCGTTTTCTTTCTGGTTCTTCTCTAAACCGTTCCGGTTTTCTAGATCGGTTTTTCGTTTCGGTTTTTCTTCTCCGAAACCCTAGATCGGATTCGTTTTCTTTTCCGATTTAGTTGCCTTGGACCGTTCGCCGGACCGTTCGTCCTAACGAACGTGATCACCGGATTCTTCTAGGTTAATGAACGTCCGTTCGTTTAACCGTTCTTCTTTTTCTTTTCGTCGGATTTATTCCGCGATCGCGATCTCAGATCCGATCTTCGTTCTAGTTTATCTTCTCGCCCGTTTATCGAAATCAGGTGATCCAAGCACGTGGAGTTTCGTCTCGAAACCGCCGTTCTGTCTAATCAACTTAAACAAGTTTTTGCCCCGGTAAAATTTGACCTAGATTCAACTTGCTAGAACCGAGTTGTTTTCTTCCGCCGTTTGTTTTCCGTTTCTTTGTTCGGTTCGTTCTTTCTTTGCAACCGGAGTTCTTAAGTTGAACTATCTGGTTCGTTCTCTTGTTTGAGTTTTACTTGTGCTTTAGATGAGTACTTATTGTGTGGTTACTATTGTTTGCTTACGATAGGTTGACCGGAGTGAGACGAGTAGTTCTATCAAGAGATTTTGAGTGCGAATCATCTTCATCAACATTGCAGGCAAGTTCACACTTTGATCATACCTTTTCTACAACCCAGTTTTATTGCATTAGATCAATCCTCACACATTGCATGATTAGGATCTAATTAAATTGTGGGATGGGAAGTAGATGAGGTAGTACCTATTACCTGTATTACTATGAAACCTTTGGGAGTTACTTCTACGTTTGCTTATTATGCCATGCTATGCTAGTAGACGTGGATTGGGTGAGTGATATCCATGACAGATGTGAGTTGATAATTTTAATGGTTTATCTAAGGTGGCAACTTAAACACACATCTGGGTGGATTGAGGCACCTGATGTCTATCAGGACTTGCCTGTTTTTTTCGGACCGCCACCCAGGCTCAAAGGGATCATAAGATCTTTCAAACTAGGAACTTCCGTGTGTAGCCACATGCTACTATGGGCTCTGGCATAGTTGACTAAGTTGTGCGAACTCTTACGGGGTGGACTAGCAGATGTAGGGGTTGTAGGTGGTACGGTCTACCCCACATGTAAGGTGCTAGTGCTTCTGAAAGACTATGTCTCGGTCATCCGTTTCTCAAACACCATGTAGTGTGAGAAACCAAACGGAGGCGATCGAGTCATGTGGGGAAAAGTGCACAAACCTCTGCAGAGTGTACAAACTAATCATGATTAGCCGTGTCCCCGGTTATGGACAACTTGAGTATCTAGTACTTGAATATCAAGTGAATCTCAACATGTTACTTCTAATTAATGTTGTTGGGTTTTAATTATTTTTAATTGGGATTGAGAATGCTGTCAACCATTCTCGATGTTTCACAACCACCATGATAGTTAAATAAATTTATTCCTTTGCAGTAGGGAAAAATTGGCTTTACGCAAAAACCTTATAACCATAGAGCTTTTCCACCAGCCAAATATGCATGTAGTGATAGCCATTGTTCATCATTCTCTATGGTGTGAATTTGCCAGTACATTCAATGTACTGACCCTCTGTGGCTGCAACGTCTCATGTTGCAGGAGTATCTTACGACGAGTAAGTGATACGTTAGGGTTATGATTTCTACACTCAACTTTGCCGTTGGTGTTGATGGGAAACCACAACCTTGTTGCTTCCGCTATATGGATTGAGGTAATAGTATTTACGTTACTTTATACATGTGATTTACCTCTGTTATAAATCCTTCGAGTACTGTGTGTGTCAGCATACCGATCCAGGGATGACACGTAAGCACAGAGACTTGACCCATTCGGGTCGGGTCGCTACAAAGTATGTGAGTTCCTTATGACTAATGTTGAGTCCATGGATTATACGCACTCTCACCCTTCCATCATTGCTAGCCTCTTCAGTACCATGCATTGCCCTTTCTCACCTTGAGAGTCGGTGCAAACTTCGCCGGTGCATCCAAACCCCGTGATATGATACGCTCTATCACACATAAGCCTCCTTATATCTTCCTCAAAACAGCCACCATACCTACCTTATGAGTGGCGGTCGGGAACGAGCGATGGTCTTTTCCTACCAATCTATCCCCCTAGGAGCATGCGTGTGGTACTTTGTTTCGATGACTAATAGATTTTTGCAATAAGTATGTGAGTTCTTTATGACTAATGTTGAGTCCATGGGTTGTACGCACTCTCACCCTTCCACCATTGCTAGCCTCTCTAGTACCCGCGGAACTTTCGTCGGTACCATAAACCCACCATACCTACCTATCATGGCATTTCCATAGCCATTCCGAGATATATTGCCATGCAACTTCCATCATCTTCATATACATGACTTGAGCATCATTGTCATATTGCTTTGCATGATCGTAAGATAGCTAGCATGATGTTTTCATGGCTTGTCCGTTTTTTGATGTCATTGCTACGCTAGATCATTGCACATCCCGGTACACCGCCGGAGGCATTCCTATAGAGTCATATTTTGTTCTAGTATCGACTTGTAATACTGAGTTGTAAGTAAATAAAAGTGTGATGATAATCATTATTAGAACAT
>NC_041388.1:490674419-490695969 GCF_002162155.2 Triticum dicoccoides | reverse complement strand
CAAAGAAGCCTAAAAAAAGAGAGAGAAAAATAAAAAATGAGAGAAAAGAGAGAATGGACAATGTTACTATCCTTTTACCACACTTGTGCTTCAGAGTAGCACCATGTTCTTCATATAGAGAGTCTCTTGAGTTATCACTTTCATATACTAGTGGGAATTTTCATTATAGAACTTGGCTTGTATATTCCAATGATGGGCTTCCTCAAATGCCCTAGGTCTTCATGAGCAAGCAAGTTGGATGCACACCCACTTAGTTTCAGTTTGAGCTTTCATACACTTATAGCTCTAGTGCATCTGTTGCATGGCAATCCCTACTCCTCGCATTGACATCAATTGATGGGCATCTCCATAGCCCGTTGATTAGCCGCGTCGATGCAAGACTTTCTCCCTTTTTTGTCTTCTCCACACAACCTCCATCATCATATTCTATTCCACCTATAGTGATATATCCATGGCTCATGCTCATGTATTGCGTGAAAGTTGAAAAGGTTTGAGAAGATCAAAAGTATGAAACAATTGCTTGGCTTGTCATCAGGGTTGTGCATGATTTGAATATTTTGTGTGATGAAGATGGAGCATAGCCAGACCATATGATTTTGTAGGGATAACTTTCTTTGGCCATGTTATTTTGAAAAGACATGATTGCTTTATTAGTATGCTTGAAGTATTGTTGTCTTAATGTCAAAAGATAGACTATTGATTTCAATCACTTGTGTCTTAATATTCATGCCATGATTAGATTATATGATCAAGATTATGCTAGGTAGCATTCCACATCAAAACTTATCTTTTTTATCATTTATCTACTTGATGATGAGTAGGAATTAAGCTTAGGGATGCTGATACGGCTCTATGGTATCTATAATTTTGTATTATTCCATGCCAATATTATACAACTTTCATATACTTTTGGTAACTTTTTATACTATTTTTGGGACTAACATATTGGTCCAGTGCCCAGTGCCAGTTCCTGTTTGTTGCACGTTTTTTGTTTCGCAGAAAATCCATATCAAACGGAGTCCAACGGGATAAAAACTTACGGAGATTTTTTTGGAATATATGTGATTTTTGGGAAGAAGAATCAACGAAGACGATGGCCGAGGGTCCACGAGGCAGGAAATCACTTCACCATCACCGTCACCATGCCGTCATGCTGACGGAATTCGTCTACTACCTCAACATCTTGCTGGATCAAGAATGTGAGGGACGTCATCGAGCTGAACGTGTGCAGAACTCGGAGGTGTCGTGCATTCGGTACTTGATCGGTTGACGTGAGAAGAAGTTCGACTACATCAACCGCGTTGTGAAACGCTTCCACTTACGGTCTACGAGGGTACATAGACACACTCTCCCCCTCATTGCTATGCATCTCCATGGATAGATCATTGCGTGTGCATAGAATTTTTTTTGTTTTCCATGTTACGATTCCCAACAGTGGCATCATGAGCCAGGTCTATGCGTAGATGATATGCATGAGTAGAACACAAAGAGTTGTGGGCGGTGATAGTCATACTGCTTACCACCAACGTCTTATTTTGATTCGGCTGTATTGTGGGATGAAGCGGCCCGGATCAATCTTACATGTCCACGCACATGAGACCGCTTCCACTGACTGACAAGCAACTAGTTTTGCATAAAGGTGGCTGGCAGGTGTCTGTTTCTCCTACTTTAGTTGAATCGAATTTGACTGCAGACGGTCCTTGAAGACGGTTAAAATAGCAAACTTGACGAAACACCGTTGTTGTTTTAAGCGTAGGTAAGAACGGTTCTTGCTAGAAGCCCATAGCATCCACGTAAAATATGCAACAACAAAGTAGAGGACGTCTAACTTGTTTTTGTAGGGCATGTTGTGATGTGATATGGTCAAGACATGATGTGATAACCATTATTGTATGAGATGATCATGTTTTGTAAGTTATTGACAACCGACAGGAGCCTTATGGTTGTCTCTTTATTGTATGAAATGCAAACGCCATGTAATTGCTTTAGTTTATCACTATGCGTTAGCGATAGTTGTAGAAGTAATAGTTGGCGAGACGACCACGACGCTACGATGGAGATCAAGGTGTCGAGCCGGTGACGATGGAGATCATGACGATGCTTTGGAGATGGAGATCAAAAGCACAAGATGATGATGGCCATATCATGTCACATATTTTGATTGCATGTGATGTTTATCTTATTTACATCTTATTTTGCTTAGAACGATGGTAGCATTATAAGATGATCCCTTCACTAAATTTCAAGGTAAAAGTGTTCTCCTTGAGTATGCACCGTTGCTACAGTTCGTCGTTTCGAGACACCACATGATGATCGGGTGTGATAAACTCTACGTTCACATACAACTGGTGCAAGATAGTTTTGGATATGCGGAATACTTGGGTTAAACTTGACGAGCCTAGCATGTATAGACATGGCCTCGAAACACTGGAGACCGAAAGGTCAAACATGAATCATATAGTAGATATGATTAACATAGAGATGTTCACCATTGATGACTACCCCATCTCACGTGATGATCGGACATGGGTTAGTTGATTTGGATCATGTATCACTTAGATGACTTGAGGGATGTCTATTTAAGTGGGAGTTCTTTAGTAATATGATTAATTGAACTTAATTTATCATGAACTTGGTCTAATAGTTTCGCATATCTATGTTGTAGATCAATGGCCCGAGCTACCGTTCCCCTGAAAACTAAGTTGAAAGATGATGGTAGAAACTACACAGACTGGGTCCGTAGCTTGAGGATTATCCGCATTGCTGCACAGAAGAATTATGTACTTGATGCACCGCTAGGTGAAAGGCCTGCTGCAGGAGCTGAAGCTAATGTTATGAATGTCTGGTAAGCTCGATCTGATGACTACTCTATAGTTCAGTGTGCCATGCTTTACGGCTTAGAACCGTGACTTCAAAGACGTTTTGAACGTCATGAAGCATATGAGATGTTCCAAGAGTTAAAGTTAATATTTCAAGCAAATGCCCGGGTTGAGAGATATGAGGTCTCCAACAAGTTATATAGCTGCAAAATGGAGGAGAGCAATTCTGTCAGTGAACACATACTCAAAATGTCTGGGTATTATAATCACTTGACTCAGCTCGGAGTTGATCTTCCAATTTATTGTGTCATTGACAAAGTTCTTCAATCACTGCCACCAAGCTAGAAAGGCTTCGTGATGAACTATAATATGCAAGGGATGAGCAAAACAATTCCCGAGCTCTTCACAATGCTTAAGGCCGCAGAGGTAGAAATCAAGAAGGAGCATCAAGTGTTGATGGTTAACAAGACCACTAGTGTCAAGAAAAAGGGCAAGGGAAAGAAAGAGAACTTCAAAAAGAATGGCAAGCAAGTTTCCACTCCTGGGAAGAAGCCCAAAGCTGAACCCAAGCCTGAAACTGAGTGCTTCTACTGCAAAGGGACTGGTCACTGGAAGCGGAACTGCCCCAAGTATTTGGCAGATAAGAAGGATGGCAAAGTGAACAAAGGTATATTTGATATACATGTTATTGATGTGTACCTTAATAATGCTCATAGTAGCGCTTGGGTATTTGATACCGGTTCGGTCGCTCATATTTGTAACTCGAAACAGGAGCTATGGATGAAACGAAGACTGGCTAAGGACGAGGTGACGATGCGCGTCAGGAATGGTTCCAAGGTCAATGTGATCGCCGTTGGCACGCTACATCTACATCTACCTTCGGGGTTAGTTTTAGACCTGAATAATTGTTATTTGGTGCCGGCGTTGAGCATGAACATTATAGCTGGATCTTGTTTATTGCGAGACGGTTATTCATTTAAATTAGAGAATAATGGTTGTTCTATTTATATGAGTAATATCTTTTATGGTCATGAACCCTTGAAGAGTGGTATATTTATGTTGAATCTCGATTGTGGTGATACACATATTCATAATATTGATGCCAAAAGATACAAAGTTGATAATGATACTGCAACATATTTGTGGCACTGCCGTTTAGGTCATATTGGTGTCAAGCGCATGAAGAAACTCCATGCAGATGGGATTTTGGAATCACTTGATTATGAATCATTTGATACTTGCGAACCATGCCTCATGGGCATGATGACTAAAACTCCGTTCTCCGGAACAATGGAGCGAGCCAATAACTTATTGGAAATAACACATACCGATGTATGCGGTCCGTTGAGTGTTGAGGCACGCGACGGGTATCATTATTTTCTAACCTTCAGAGATGATTTGAGAAGATATGGGTATATCTACTTAATGAAACACAAGTCTGAAACATTTGAAAAGTTCAAAGAATTTCAGAGTGAAGTGGAGAATCATCCTAACAAGAAAATAAAGTTTCTATGATCTGATCACGGAGGCGAATATTTGAGTTGTGAGTTTGACCTTCATTTAAAACAATGTGGAATAGTTTCACAACTCACGCCACCGGGAACACCACAGCGAAATGGTGTGTCCAAACATTGCAACTGTACTTTATTAGATATGGTGCGATCTATGATGTCCCTTACCGATTTACCACTATCGTTTTGGGGTTATGCATTAGAGATAGCTGCATTCACGACAAATAGGGCACCGTCTAAATCTGTTGAGACGACGTCGTATGAACTGTGGTTTGGCAAGAAACCTAAGCTGTCGTTTCTTAAAGTTTGGGGTTGCGACGCTTATGTCAAAAGGCTTTAGCCTGATAAGCTCAAACACAAATCGGAGAAGTGCGTCTTCATAGGATACCCTAAAGAAACAATTGGGCACACCTTCTACCATAGATCCGAAGGCAAGATCTTTGTTGCAAAGAATGGAACATTTCTAGAGAAGGAGTTTCTCTCAGAAGAAGTGAGTGGGAGGAAAGTAAACTTGATGAGGTAATTGTACCTTCTCTCAATTTTGAAAGTAGCACAACAGAGAAATTCGCTCCCGTTATGACGACACCAACTAGAGAGGAAGCTAATGTTGATGATCATGAAACTTTAGATCAAGTTACTACTGGACCTCGTAGGTCGAACAGAGCACGTTCCGCACCAGAGTGGTATGGTAATCCTGTTCTGGAAGTCATGTTACTAGACCATGATGAACCTACGAACTATGAAGAAGCTACGATGAGCCCACATTCTGATAAATGGATGGAGGCAATGAAATCTGAGAAAGGATCCATGTATGAGAACAAAGTGTGGACTTTGGTGGACTTGCCTGATGATCAGCAAGCCATTGAGACGAAATGGATCTTCAAGAAGAAGACTGACGTTGATGGTAAGGTCACTGTCTACATAGCTCGACTTGTCGTGAAAGGTTTTCGACAAGTACAAGGGGTTGACTACAATGAGACCTTCTTATCCGTAGCGATGCTTAAGTCAGTCCGAATAATGTTAGCAATCGCCGCATTTTATGATTATGAAATTTCGCAAATGGATGTCAAAACTGCATTCCTTAATGGATTTCTTAAAGAAGAGTTGTATATGATGTAACCAGAAGGCTTTGTCGATCCTAAAGGTGCTAACAAAGTGTGGAAGCTCCATCGATCCATCTATGGACTGGTGCAAGCATCTCGGAGTTGGAATATACGCTTTGATGAGGTGATCAAAACATATGGTTTTATACAGACTTTCGGTGAAGCCTGTATTTACAAGAAAGTGAGTGGGAGCTTGGTAGCATTTCTGATATTACATGTAGATGACATATTGTTGATTGGAAATGATCTAGAATTTCTAGATAGCATAAAAGGATACTTGAATAAGAGTTTTTCAATGAAAGACCTCGGTGAAGATGCTTATATATATATTGGGCATCAAGATCTATAGAGATAGATCAAGATGCTTAATAGGACTTTCGCAAAGCACATACCATGACAAAGTTTTGAAGAAGTTCAAAATGGATCGGTCAAATAAAGGGTTCATTCCAGTGTTATAAGGTGTGAAGTTGAGTCAGACTCAAAGCCCGGCCACTGCAGAAGATAGAGAGAAAATGAAAGCCATTCCCTATACCTCAACCATAGGTTCTATCATGTACGCTATGTTGTGTACCAGACCTGATGTGTGCCTTGTCTAGTAGGGAGGTACCGAAGTAATCCATGAGTGGATCAATGGACAACGGTCAAGAACATCCTAAAGTACCTGAAAAGGACCAAGGATACGTTTCTCATTTATGGAGGTGACAAAGAGCTTGTCGTAAATGGTTACGTCGATGCTAGCTTTGACACTGATCCGGATGACTCTAAGTCCCAAACTGGATACGTATTTATATTGAATGGTGGAGCTGTCAGTTGGTGCAGTTCTAAGCAGAGCGTCATGGCGGGATCTACGTGTGAAGAGGAGTTCATAGCTGCTTCGGAAGCAGCAAATGAAGGAGTTCATATCCGATATGGGTGTAATACCTAGTGCATCGGATCCAATGAAAATATTTTGTGACAACGTTGGAGCAATTGCCTTCGAAGGAATCTAGGTTTCACAAGAGAACCAACACATCAAGAGACGCTTCAACTCCATTCCTGAACAAGTCAAGGATGGAGACATAGAAATTCGCAAGATACATACGGATCTGAATGTGGCAGACCCGTTGACTAAGCCTCTTCCGCGAGCAAAACATGATCAGTACCAAGACTCCATGGGTGTTACATTCATTACAATGTAATCTAGATTATTGACTCTAGTGTAAGTGGGATACTGAAGGAAATATGCCATAGAGGCAATAATAAAGTTGTTATTTTATATTTCCTTATTCATGATAAAGGTTTATTAGTCAGGGTAGAATTGTATTGATCGGAAACCTTAATACATGTGTGAATACATAAACAAACACCATGTCCCTAGTGAGCCTCTACTAGACTAGCTCGTTGATCAAAGATGGTTAAGGTTTCCTAACCAATGACATGAGTTGTCATTTGATAATGGGATCACATCATTAGCAGAATGATGTGATGGACAAGACCCATCCGTTAGCTTAGCATAATGATCGTTTAGTTTTATTGCTATTGCTTTCTTCATGTCAAATACGAATTCCTTCGACTAAGAGATTATGCAACTCCCAGATACTGGAGGAATACCTTGTGTGCTATCAAACGACACAATGTAACTGGGTGATCATAAAGATGCTCTACAGGTATCTCTGAAAGTGCTTCTTGAGTTGGCATAGATCGAGATTAGGATTTGCCACTCCGAGTATCAGAGAGGTATCTCTGGACCCTGTCAGTAGTACACATCATAAGCTTGCAAGCAAATGACTAAGGAGTTAGTCACGAGGTGATGTATTACGGAACGAGTAAAGAGACTTGACGGTAACAAGATTGAACTGGGTATGAAGATATCGACGATCGAATCTCGGGCAAGTAACATACCGATGGACAAAGGGAATTACGTATGTTGTCATAATGGTTCAACCGATAAAGATCTCGGTCTTCGTAGAACATGTAGGAGGCAATATGGTCATCCAGGTTGCGCTGTTGGTTTTTTACTAGAGAGGTGTCTCGGTCATGTCTACATAGTTCTCGAACCCGTAGGGGTCCGCACGCTTAACGTTCGATGGCGATATAGTATTATATGAGTTATGTGATTTGGTGACCGAATGTTGTTCGGAGTCCCGGATGAGATCACGAACATGACGAGGAGTCTTGAAATGGTAGAGAGGTAAGGATTGATATATAGGACGATGGTATTCAGACACCGCAAGTGTTTCGGGGGCTACCGGGTATTTATCGGGTCACCTGAAGGGGTTCCGGACACCCCCGGCAAAAGATATGGGCCTTATGGGCCAAGAGGAGAAACACTCTAGCGACAAGGGGCTGGTGCGCCCCCCATATGGGTCGGCCTAGGAGGAGAAGGAAAGGGGGGACGGGAAAGGAAAGGGGGGACGGGAAAGGAAAGTGTGGATTAGGATTCCACTTCCTTCCCTCCCCCCCCCCTCTTTCCTTCTCCCTCGGTTAAATATGGCAGGGGGTGCCACTTGGAGAGGACCCCAAGTAGGATTCGGCCTACTTGAGGCGCCTCCTGGCAGCCTCCCCTCTCCCTCGCACCTATATATATTGGGGGTGCCCTATCACACACGAGATCAATTGTTAGCCGTGTGCGGCGCCCCTTCCACTGTTTACACCCTCGGTCATATTTTCGTAGTGCTTAGGCAAAGCCCTGCGGAGATCACTTCACCATCACTGTCACCACGCCGTCGTGCTGACGGAACTCATCTACTACCTCGACGTCTTGCTGGATCAAGAAGGCGAGGGACGTCACCGAGCTGAACATGTGCAAAACACAGAGGTGTCGTGTGTTCGGTACTTGATCGGTTGATGTGAGAAGAAGTTCGACTATATCAACCGCGTTGTGAAACTCTTCCGCTTATAGTCTATGAGGGTAGACACACTCTCCCCCTCGCTGCTATGCATCTCCATGGATAGATCATTGCGTGTGCGTCGAATTTTTTTTGTTTTCCATGCTACGATTCCCAACACCCGCCACAGGTAGTTAGGAGAAGTAGCAGTGGCGGGTCATAGAACACGTCCGCTAGAGTAAGAGGCACAGCAGTGGTGGGCAAAGCACTGCACCCGCCACAAATAAGCACTGCTGAGCGTGGGTACATTATGAATGTTTCTTGTGGCGAGTGACTAGGATTACTTGCCACTGTTGTTACAGGTAGTAGTGGCAGCGAGGTAATATCCCAGCCACAGTTAAAAGCCTCCAACGGGTTACATATTTTTCAATGCAGATGATAGTTGTGGCGGGTAGCATATCCTTCCCGCCACAAGTATGTTAGCGGCAGACGATTTAAATTCAACTGATGGGCTGCCGCCCGCCACCCCAAATTAGCAGTGGCAGGTCTTATGGCGCGCCCGCCACAACTATTTAGCAGGATCTGCACGTGCGCGCCCCCTCTCTCTCCCTTACCCCACACTCTAACTCTTTCACACATCTCGCTCTTGTCGCCGCCCTCACCTTCATAAAACTTTTTTGGCAGGAAATCAAGCAAATTACCTTGACTAAGTTACCAATCCTTCATCCGGATACTTGGGCTATGGACTCAAAGGGGAGGCGATGTGCTAGTCAGCGGCATGCATCTTTTTATGTGGCTCATGGGAAGTATGTATGGAAAGAAATGCGCGCACTGATGGAGAATGTACCCAATCTGTAGCACAGTCTATTAAATGTGCGGTTGATGTAGAAATGGATCTCTCGATATAGGAAACCCGCAAGCCGAAAACCGATCGAGGAGCAAAAAAGTGGAAACCCCCCGAGGAGAACTTCATTAAAATTAATGTGGACACTGTCTTTTATGAAGATACTCATGAAGGGGGTACATGTCTTGGTGTTCGGACCAATGAAGAGAGTACATCTCTTGGTGTTCGGACCCATGAAAAGGAGTTTCATTAGAGCATAAGCCATTTGGTATGAAGCCGGTCTTTAGAGATGGCATACAACTAGCTTCTGCTTTGGTATCAGATGGTTATAATTGAATTAGATGCCCAACAGGTTGTTAATAAGTGTGATTCTCCTGGTGTAGACCGGTCGGATCTAGCTACCACTGGCGACGAGATTCAAGAGCTTTGCACGAACTTTGAAGAACTTCGTTTGGTCTTTACGGCAAGAGAAGCAAATGAAATAGCGCATCTTTGCGCTAAACATTGTAGTTCCTCTAGGAGAAGATGTCTTGGGATAAACTATATTCCATCATTTCTTATGGGCTGTGTATTGAAGGAATGTAATCACGTTAACTAATCAATAAACCTCTTGATTCCAAAAAAATCCCATCCAACAAGGAGAAGAAACGGCTACTACAGGAAAAATACTTTTTTTGTGGCTACACTACAGAAAAAAATACTAAAAATAATACTATCATAAATACTTGGCAAAGGCGCTTTAAACCTCGGCTACAAGTATGTAGTGTTGCACCCAACTTACGTTGGTCGGCTTAGATCATACCAACAATTGAGTGTAAGCCGAGAACTTTTTCATGTGAGCCGAGCTCAAAACGCCAACCCTTTGCAACATAAAGGCATATGGCGGTTGTCTGGAAACGTAGTTGCCACGTGGCCCATCTATAAACCCGAGTACCCTCTCGGCTTCATTTTCCTACCAGGAGCAATCGCGTGCCGCCATGTACCCTAGCTCATCGATGGTAAGTAAGAAAATCCTATGCAACCTGGGTCGCACGCAGCCAACGTGAGACCCTCTCCAGAATAGGACACCTGACATGGCAAGTCAATTAATTCTCCAATTCCAATTAATTCTCTATAATCTCATTCCTTTCGTCCCACTCTCATGTAAGTTCATCACCGTGCCAAAGATGCAGCCTTAGGACGTCGAAGGAGCAGAGGAGCTGGACGGTGGCTGTGGACGGCGGAGAGGAGCTGGATGGTGGCTGTGGACGGAGCAGAGGAGCTGGACGGTGGCTGTGGACGGAGCAGAGGAGCTGGACGGTGGGAAGCTACGCAACGAGCAGAACGAGCTGTCGGGGCGGCTAGGAGGGCGATCGTAGACGACGAAGGAGAGTAGTCGGAGCGGTGAAGTCTGACGGCAGCCACGGCGAGCGAGGCGGAGGAGCACCTCAAGGGCGAGCTTCCGGAGCACCGACGAACGCCGGGGAGAGCAGCCTAGGCGGCAGGGACGGCGCCGACTGCCACGACGAGCGAGCAAAAGAAGAAAAGGGTCTACGTGCTTTGAGAATCGTTTTTTTCACGTGTCCTCGGCTGGAGAGGGTCTCACGATGGCTTCGTGCGACCCAGGTCGCATAGGATTTTCTTCCCGATGGTAAGGCTTTTCTCGGTTGCACATTGTGAAGAGAAGCAAGCTCTTCCCATGTTTGCCAAGAGAAGCAAATGAACTAGCGCATCTTTGTGCTAAACATTGTAGTTCCTCTAGGAGAATATGTCTTTGCATAAACTATATTCCATCGTTTCTTATGGACTTTGTACTGAATGAATGTAATCACGTTAACTAATCAATAAACCTCTTGATTCCAAAAAATCCCATCCAACAAGGAGAAGAAACAGCCACTACAGGAAAAATACTTTTTTTGCAGGTACACTACAGAAAAAATACTAATAATACTACTATCATAAATACTTGGCAAAGGTGCTTTAAACCTCGGCTACTAGTATGTAGTGTTGCACCCGACTTATGTTGGACGGAATAGATCATACCAACAATTGAGTGTGAGCCGAGAACTTTTTCATGTGAGCCGAGCTCAAAACGCCGAATCTTTGCAACATAAAGGTATATGACGACTGTCTGGAAACGTAGTTGCCACATGGCCCATCTATAAACCCGAGTACCCTCTTGGCTTCATTTTCCTGCTAGGAGCAATTGTGTGCCGCCATGTACCCTAGCTCATCGATGGTAAGGAAGAAAATCATATGTGACCTGGGTCGCACGCAGCCACCGTGAGACCCTCTTCAGAATATGACACTTGGCATGGCAAGTCAATTAATTCTCCAATTCCAATTAATTATCTATAATCCTGTTCCTTCCATCCCACTCTCATGTCAGTTTATCACCGTGCCAAAGATGCAGCCTTAGGACGTCGACGGAGCAGAGGAGCTGGACGGTGGCCGTGGACGGAGCAGAGGAGCTGGACGGTGGGCAGCTACGCAATGAGCAGAACGAGCTGCTAGGGAGGCTAGGAGGGCGGTCATAGACGACGGAGGAGAACAGCCGGAGCAGCAACGACGGACGGCGGCCGCAGCGAGCGAGGCGGAGGAGTGCCTCAAGGGCGAGCTTCCGGGGCGCCGAGGAACGCTGGGGAGAGCAGCCGAGGCGGCGGGGACGGCGTCGGCTGCCACGACGAGCGAGCAGAAGAAGAAAAGGGTCTACGTGCTTTGAGATTCGATTTTGTCATGTGTCCTCGGCTGGAGAGGGTCTCATGATGGCTTCGTGCAACCCAGGTCACATAGGATTTTCTTCCCGATGGTAGGGCTTTTCTCGGTTGCGCATTGTGAAGAGAAGCAAGCTCTTCCCATCTTTGCCAAGAGCAGCAAATGAACTAGCGCATCTTTGCGCCAAACATTGTAGTTCCTCTACGAGAAGATGTCTTTGGATAAACTATATTCCATCATTTCTTATGGACTGTGCATTGAAGGAATACAATCACGTTAACTAATCAATAAACCTCTTGATTCTAAAAAAATCCCATCCAACAAGGAGATGAAACGGCCCTACGTGAAAAATACTTTTTTGCAGGTACACTATAGAAAAAATACTAATAATAGTACTATCATAAATACTTGGCAAAGGCGCTTTAAACCTCGACTACTAGTATGTAGTGTTGCACCCAACTTATGTTGGTCGGATTAGATCATACCAACAATTGAGTGTAAGCCAAGAACTTTTTCATGTGAGCCGAGCTCAAAACGCCGACTCTTTGCAACATAAAGGCATATGACAGCTGTCTGGAAAGGTTGTTGCCACGTGGCCCATCTATAAACCCGAGTACCCTCTCGGCTTCATTTTCCTGCTAGGAGCAATCTCGTGCCGCCATATACCCTAGCTCATCAATGGTAAGGAAGAAAACCCTATGCGACCTGGGTCGCATGCAGCCACCGCGAGACCCTCTTCAGAATAGGACACTTGGCATGGCAAGTCAATTAATTCTCTATAATCCCGTTCCTTCCATCCCACTCTCATGTCAGTTTATCACCGTGCCAAAGATGCAGCCTTAGGACGTCGACGGAGCAGAGGAGCTGGACGGTGGCCGTGGACGAAGCAGAGGCTGGACGGTGGGCAGCTACGCAACGAGCAGAACGAGCTGCCGAGGCGGCTAGGAGGGCGGTCGTAGACGACGGAGGAGAGCAGCCGGAGCGGCGACGACGGACGGCGGTCGCGGCGAGTGAGCCGGAGGAGCGCCTCAAGGGCGAGCTTCCGGAGCGCCGGGGAACGCCGGGGAGAGCACCCGAGGCGGCAGGGACGGTGTCGGCTGCCACGACGAGCAAGCAGAAGAAGAAAAGGGTCTACGTGCTTTGAGATTCGATTTTGCCACGTGCCCTCGATTGGAGAGGGTCTCACGGTGGCTTTGTGCGATCCAGGTCGCATAGGATTTTTCCCCCGATGATAAGGCTTTTCTTGGTTGCGCATTGTGAAGAAAAGCAAGCTCTTCCCATCTTTGGCTAGAGAAGCAAATGAACTAGCCCATCTTTGCACTAAACATTGTAGTTCCTCTAGGAGAAGATGTCTTGGATAAACTATACTCCATCATTACTTACGGACTGTGTATTGAAGGAATGCAATCCCTTTAACTGATCAATAAAGCTCTTGATTCAAAAAAAATTCTCATCCAACAAGGAGAAGAAACGACCACTACAGAAAAAAACTTTTTTGCGGGTACATTATAGAAAAAAATACTAATAATACTACTATCATAAATACTTGACAAAGACGCTTTAAACCTCAGCTACTAGTATGTAGTGTTGCACCCGACTTACGTTGGCCGGCTTAGGTCATACCGACAATTGAGTGTAAGCTGAGAACTTTTTCACGTGAGCCAAGCTCAAAACACCGACTCTTTGCAACATAAAGGCATATGCCGGCTGTCTAAAAACGTAGTTGCCACGTGGCCCATCAGTAAACATGACTACCTTATTGACTTCATTTTCCTGCCATGAGCAATCACCCCATGTGAAGGAAATATGCCCTAGAGGCAATAATAAAGTTATTATTTATTTCCTTATATCATGATAAATGTTTATTATTCATGCTAGAATTGTATTAACCGGAAACATAATACATGTGTGAATACATAGACAAACAGAGTGTCACTAGTATGCCTCTACTTGACTAGCTCGTTAATCAAAGATGGTTATGTTTCCTAACCATGAACAAAGAGTTGTTATTTGATTAACGGGATCACATCATTAGGTGAATGATCTGATTGACATGACCCATTCCATTAGCTTAGCACCCGATCGTTTAGTATGTTGCTATTGCTTTCTTCATGACTTATACATGTTACTATGACTATGAGATTATGCAACTCCTGTTTGCCGGAGGAACACTTTGTGTGCTACCAAACGTCACAACGTAAATGGGTGATTATAAAGGTGCTCTACAGGTGTCTCCAAAGGTACATGTTGGGTTGGCGTATTTCGAGATTAGGATTTGTCACTCCGATTGTCGGAGAGGTATCTCTAGGCCCTCTCGGTAATACACATCACATAAGCCTTGCAAGCATTGCAACTAATGAGTTAGTTGCGAGATGATGTATTACGGAACGAGTAAAGAGACTTGCCGGTAACGAGATTGAACTAGGTATTGAGATACCGACGATCGAATCTCGGGCAAGTAACATACCGATGACAAAGGGAACAACGTATGTTGTTATGCGGTATGACCGATAAAGATCTTCGTAGAATATGTAGGAGCCAATATGAGCATCCAGGTTCCGCTATTGGTTATTGACCAGAGACATGTCTCGGTCATGTCTACATTGTTCTCGAACCCGTAGGGTCCGCACACTTAAGGTTTCGATGACAGTTATATTATGAGTTTATGAGTTTTGATGTACCGAAGTTAGTTCAGAGTCCCGGATGTGATCACGGACATGATGAGGAGTCTCGAAATGGTCGAGACATAAAGATTGATATATTGGACGGCTATATTCGGACACCGGAAGTGTTCCGGGTGATTTCGGAGAAAATCGGAGAGCCGGAGGGTTACCGGAACCCCCCCGGGAGAAGTAATGGGCCATATGGGCCGTAGTGGAGAGAGAGAGGGGCAGCCAGTGGTGGGCTGCGCACCTCCTCCCCCCTGGTCCGAATTGTACAAGGAGAGGGGGGCGGCGCCCCCCCTTTCCCTCTTCCTCCCCACTTCTTTCCCCCTCCTAGTAGGAGTCCTACTCCTACTAGGAGGAGGACTCCTCCTGGTGCGCCTATAAGGGCCGGCCGGCCTCCTCCCCTTGCTCCTTTATATATGGGGGCAGGGGGCACCCCTAGACACACAAGTTGATCCGTGTGATCATATTCTTAGCCGTGTGCGGTGCCCCCCTCCACCATAGTCCTCGATAATATTGTAGCGGTGCTTAGGCGACCACGCCGTCGTGCTGACGGAACTCTTCCCCGACACTTTGCTGGATCGGAGTCTGGGGATCGTCATCGAGCTGAACGTGTGCTATAACTCGGAGGTGTCGTAGTTTCGGTGCTTGATCGGTCGGTCCATGGAGACGTACGACTACATCAACCAAACGCTTCCGTTGTCGATCTACAAGGGTACGTAGATCACACTCTCCCCTCTCGTTGCTATGCATCACCATGATCTTGCGTGTGCGTAGGAAATTTTTTGAATTACTACGTTCCCCAACAGTGGCATCTGAGCCTAGGTTTTATATGTTGATGTTATATGCACAAGTAGAACACAAGTGATTTGTGGGCGATATAAGTCATACTGCTTACCAGCATGTCATACTTTGGTTCGGCGGTATTGTTGGATGAAGCGGCCCGGACCAACATTACGCGTACGCTTACGCGAGACCGGTTCTCCCGACGTGCTTCGCACATAGGTGGCTTGCGGGTGACAGTTTCTCCAACTTTAGTTGAACCGAGTGTGGCTACGCCCGGTCCTTGCGAAGGTTAAAACAGCACCAACTTGACAAACTGTCGTTGTGGTTTTGATGCGTAGGTAAGATTGGTTCTTGCTTAAGCCCGTAGCAGCCACGTAAAACTTGCAACAACAAAGTAGAGGACGTCTAACTTGTTTTTGCAGGGCATGTTGTGATGTGATATGGTCAAGACATGATGCTGAATTTTATTGTATGAGATGATCATGTTTTGTAACTGAGTTATCGGCAACTGGCAGGAGCCATATGGTTGTCGCTTTATTGTATGCAATGCAATCGCGCTGTAATGCTTTACTTTATCACTAAGCGGTAGCGATAGTCGTGGAAGCATAAGACTGGTGAGACGACAACGATGCTACGATGGAGATCAAGGTGTCGCGCCGGTGACGATGGTGATCACGACGGTGCTTCGAAGATGGAGATCACAAGCACAAGATGATGATGGCCATATCATATCACTTATATTGATTGCATGTGGTGTTTATCTTTTATGCATCTTATCTTGCTTTGATTGACGGTAGCATTATAAGATGATCTCTCACTAATTATCAAGAAGTGTTCTCCCTGAGTATGCACCGTTGCGAAAGTTCTTCGTGCTGAGACACCACGTGATGATCGGGTGTGATAGGCTCTACGTTCAAATACAATGGGTGCAAAACAGTTGCACACGCGGAATACTCAGGTTATACTTGACGAGCCAAGCATATACAGATATGGCCTCAAAACACGGAGACCGAAAGGTCGAGCGTGAATCATATAGTAGATATGATCAACATAATGATGTTCACCAATGAAACTACTCCATCTCACGTGATGATCGGACATGGTTTAGTTGATTTGGATCACGTAATCACTTAGAGGATTAGAGGGATGTCTATCTAAGTGGGAGTTCTTTAAGTAAATTAATTGAACCTAAATTTATCATGAAACTTAGTACCTGATAGTATCTTGCTTGTTTATGCTTGATTGTAGATAGCTGGCTCGTGCTGTTGTTCCGTTGAATTTTAATGCGTTCCTTGAGAAAGCAAAGTTGAAAGATGATGGTAGCAATTACACGGACTGGGTCCGTAACTTGAGGATTATCCTCATTGCTGCACAGAAGAATTACGTCCTGGAAGCACCGCTGGGTGCCAGGCCTGTTGCTGGAGCAACACCAGATGTTATGAACGTCTGGCAGAGCAAAGCTGATGACTACTCGATAGTTCAGTGTGCCATGCTTTACGGCTTAGAATCGGGACTTCAACGACGTTTTGAACGTCATGGAGCATATGAGATGTTCCAGGAGTTGAAGTTAATATTTCAAGCAAATGCCCGGATTGAGAGATATGAAGTCTCCAATAAGTTCTATAGCTGCAAGATAGAGGAGAACAGTTCTGTCAGTGAGCATATACTCAAAATGTCTGGGTATAATAATCACTTGATTCAATTGGGAGTTAATCTTCCAGATGATTGCGTCATTGACAGAATTCTCCAATCACTGCCACCAAGCTACAAGAGCTTCGTGATGAACTATAATATGCAAGGGATGAATAAGACTATTCCCGAGCTCTTCGGAATGCTGAAAGCTGTGGAGGTAGAAATCAAGAAGGAGCATCAAGTGTTGATGGTCAACAAGACCACTAGTTTCAAGAAAAAGGGCAAAGGGAAGAAGAAGGGGAACTTCAAAAAGAACAGCAAGCAAGTTGCTACTCAAGAGAAGAAACCCAAACCTGGACCTAAGCCTGAAACTGAGTGCTTCTACTGCAAGCAGACTGGTCACTGGAAGTGGAACTGCCCCAGTATTTGGCGGATAAGAAGGATGGCAAGGTGAACAAAGGTATATGTGATATACATGTTATTGATGTGTACCTTACTAATGCTCGCAGTAGCACTTGGGTATTTGATACTGGTTCTGTTGCTAATATTTGCAACTCGAAACAGGGACTACGGATTAAGCGAAGATTGGCTAAGGACAAGGTGACGATGCGCGTGGGAAACGGTTCCAAAGTCGATGTGATCGCAGTCGGCACGCTACCTCTACATCTACCTTCGGGATTAATATTAGACCTAAATAATTGTTATTTGGTGCCAGCGTTAAGCATGAACATTATATCCGGATCTTGTTTGATGCGAGACGGTTATTCATTTAAATCTAAGAATAATGGTTGTTCTATTTATATGAGTAATATCTTTTATGGTCATGCACCCTTAAAGAGTGGTCTATTTTTATTGAATCTCGATAGTAGTGACACACATATTCATAGTGTTGAAACCAAAAGATGCAGAGTTGATAATGATAGTGCAACTTATTTGTGGCACTGCCGTTTAGGTCATATCGGTGTAAAGCGCATGAAGAAACTCCATACTGATGGACTTTTGGAACCACTTGATTATGAATCACTTGGTACTTGCGAACCGTGCCTCATGGGAAAGATGACTAAATCACCGTTCTCCGGTACTATGGAGAGAGCAACAGATTTGTTGGAAATCATACATACAGATGTATGTGGCCCGATGAATATTGAGGCTCATGGCGGATATCGTTATTTTCTCACCGTCACAGATGACTTAAGCAGATATGGGTATATCTACTTAATGAAACATAAGTCTGAAACATTTGAAAAGTTCAAAGAATTTCATAGTGAAGTTGAAAATCATCGTAACAAGAAAATAAAGTTTCAAAGATCTGATCATGGAGGAGAATATTTGAGTTACGAGTTTGGTGTACATTTGAAACAATGCGGAATAGTTTCGCAACTCACGCCACCCGGAACACCACAGCGCAATGGTGTGTCCGAATGTCGTAATCGTACTTTACTAGATATGGTGCGATCTATGATGTCTCTTACTGATTTACCGCTATCATTTTGGGGATACGCTCTAGAGACAGCCGCATTCATGTTAAATAGGGCACCATCAAAATCCGTTGAGACGACGCCTTATGAACTGTGGTTTGGCAAGAAACCAAAGTTGTCGTTTCTGAAAGTTTGGGGCTGCGATGCTTATGTGAAAAGGCTTCAACCTGATAAGCTCGAACCCAAATCGGAGAAATGTGTCTTCATAGGATATCCAAAGGAGACTATTGGATACACCTTCTATCACAGATCCGAAGGCAAGACTTTTGTTGCTAAGTTCGGAAACTTTCTGGAGAAGGAGTTTCTCTCGAAAGAAGTGAGTGGGAGGAAAGTAGAACTTGACGAAGTAACTGTACCTGCTCCCTTATTGGAAAGTAGTGCATCACAGAAAACTGTTTCAGTGACACCTACACCAGTTAGTGAGGAAGCTAATGATGATGATCATGAAACTTCAGAACAAGATACTACTGAACCTTGTAGATCAACCAGAGTGAGATCCGCGCCAGAGTGGTACGGTAATCCTGTTCTGGAAGTCATGCTACTAGATCATGATGAACCTACGAACTATGAAGAAGTGATGGTGAGCCCAGATTCCGCAAAATGGCTTGAAGCCATGAAATCTGAGATGGGATCCATGTATGAGAACAAAGTATGGACTTTGGTTGACTTGCCCGATGATCGGCAAGCAATTGAGAATAAATGGATCTTCAAGAAGAAGACTGACGCTGACGGTAATATTACTGTCTACAAAGCTCGACTTGTCGCAAAAGGTTTTCGGCAAGTTCAAGGGATTGACTATGATGAGACCTTCTCAACCGTAGCGATGCTTAAGTCTGTCCGAATCATGTTAGCAATTGCCGCATTTTATGATTATGAAATTTGGCAGATGGATGTCAAAACTGCATTCCTGAATGGATTTCTGGAAGAAGAGTTGTATATGATGCAACCAGAAGGTTTTGTCGATCCAAAGGGAGCTAACAAAGTGTGCAAGCTCCAGCGATCCATTTATGGACTGGTGCAAGCCTCTCGGAGTTGGAATAAACGTTTTGATAGTGTGATCAAAGCATTTGGTTTTATACAGACTTTTGGAGAAGCCTGTATTTACAAGAAAGTGAGTGGGAGCTCTGTAGCATTTCTGATATTATATGTGGATGACATATTACTAATTGAAAATGATATAGAATTTCTGGATAGCATAAAGGGATACTTGAATAAGAGTTTTTCAATGAAAGACCTCGGTGAAGCTGCTTACCTATTAGGCATTAAGATCTATAGAGATAGATCAAGACGCTTAATTGGACTTTCACAAGCCACATACCTTGACAAAGTTTTGAAGAAGTTCAAAATGTATCAAGCAAAGAAAGGGTTCTTGCCTTTGTTACAAGGTGTGAAGTTGAGTAAGACTCAATGCCCGAACCACTACAGAAGATAGAGAGAATATGAAAGATGTTCCCTATGCTTCAGCCATAGGCTCTATCATGTATGCAATGCTGTGTACCAGACCTGATGTGTGCCTTGCTATAAGTCTAGCAGGGAGGTACCAAAGTAATCCAGGAGTGGATCACTGGACAGCGGTCAAGAACATCCTGAAATACCTGAAAAGGACTAAGGATATGTTTCTCATATATGGAGGTGACAAAGAGCTCATCGTAAAAGGTTACGTTGATGCAAGCTTTGACACTGATCTGGATGATTCTAAATCGCAAACCGGATATGTGTTTACATTAAACGGTGGAGCTGTAGGTTGGTGCAGTTCTAAACAAAGCGTTGTAGCGGGATCTACATGTGAAGCGGAGTAAATAGATGCTTCGGAAGCAGCAAATGAAGGAGTCTGGATGAAGGAGTTCATATCCGATCTAGGTGTCATACCTAGTGCGTCGGGTCCAATGAAAATCTTTTGTGACAATACTGGTGCAATTGCCTTGGCAAAGGAATCCCGATTTCACAAGAGAACCAAGCACATCAAGAGAAGCTTCAATTCCATCCGGGATCTAGTCCAGGTGGGAGACATAGAGATTTGCAAGATACATACGGATCTGAATGTTGCAGACCCGTTGACTAAGCCTCTTCCACAAGCAAAACATGATCAGCACCAAGGCTCCATGTGTGTTAGAATCATTACTGTGTAATCTAGATTATTGACTCTAGTGCAAGTGGGAGACTGAAGGAAATATGCCCTAGAGGCAATAATAAAGTTATTATTTATTTCCTTATATCATGATAAATGTTTATTATTCATGCTAGAATTGTATTAACCGGAAACATAATACATGTGTGAATACATAGACAAACAGAGTGTCACTAGTATGCCTCTACTTGACTAGCTCGTTAATCAAAGATGGTTATGTTTCCTAACCATGAACAAAGAGTTGTTATTTGATTAACGGGATCACATCATTAGGTGAATGATCTGATTGACATGACCCATTCCATTAGCTTAGCACCCGATCGTTTAGTATGTTGCTATTGCTTTCTTCATGACTTATACAAGTTCCTATGACTATGAGATTATGCAACTCCCGTTTGCCGGAGGAACACTTTGTGTGCTACCAAACGTCACAACGTAAATGGGTGATTATAAAGGTGCTCTACAGGTGTCTCCAAAGGTACATGTTGGGTTGGCGTATTTCGAGATTAGGATTTGTCACTCCGATTGTCGGAGAGGTATCTCTGGGCCCTCTCGGTAATACACATCACATAAGCCTTGCAAGCATTGCAACTAATGAGTTAGTTGCGAGATGATGTATTACGGAACGAGTAAAGAGACTTGCCGGTAACGAGATTGAAGTAGGTATTGAGATACCGACGATCGAATCTCGGGCAAGTAACATACCGATGACAAAGGGAACAACGTATGTTGTTATGCGGTCTGACCGATAAAGATCTTCGTAGAATATGTAGGAGCCAATATGAGCATCCAGGTTCCGCTATTGGTTATTGACCGGAGACATGTCTCGGTCATGTCTACATTGTTCTCGAACCCGTAGGGTCCGCACGCTTAAGGTTTCGATGACAGTTATATTATGAGTTTATGAGTTTTGATGTACCGAAGTTAGTTCGAAGTCCCGAATATGATCATGGACATGACGAGGAGTCTCGAAATGGTCGAGACATAAAGATTGATATATTGGACGGCTATATTCGGACACCGGAAGTGTTCCGGGTGATTTCGGAGAAAACCGGAGAGCCGGTGGGTTACCGGAACCCCCC
>NC_041388.1:490666514-490673874 GCF_002162155.2 Triticum dicoccoides | reverse complement strand
AGGAGTCCTACTCCTACTAGGAGGAGGACTCCTCCTGGCGCGCCTATAGGGGCCGGCCGGCCTCCTCCCCTTGCTCCTTTATATACGGGGGCAGGGGGCACCCCTAGACACACAAGTTGATCCGTGTGATCATATTCTTAGCCGTGTGCGGTGCCCCCCTCCACCATAGTCATCGATAATATTGTAGCGGTGCTTAGGCGAAGCCCTGCGACGGTAGTGCATCAAGATCGTCACCATGCCGTCGTGCTGACGGAACTCTTCCCTGACACTTTGCTAGATCAGAGTCCGGGGATCGTCATCGAGCTGAACGTGTGCTAGAACTCGGAGGTGCCGTAGTTTCGGTGCTTGATCGGTCGGGCCGTGGAGACGTACGACTACATCAACCAAACGCTTCCGTTGTTGATCTACAAGGGTACGTAGATCACACTCTCCCCTCTCGTTGCTATGCATCACCATGATCTTGCGTGTGCGTAGGAAATTTTTTGAATTACTACGTTCCCCAACACCATGTACCCCTGGCTCATCGATGGTAGGGCTTTTCTCGGTTGCGCATTGTGAATGTTAGAGATATATTTGGGTTACATGTATTTGGTAGTTTTGGATTTGTAATCCGTCTCCTACCTTATCTTTAGGAGAGGCTTCTTATCCTCCAGATCTTGTACTAAATATATACTCGTCCTCGAGGCTCAATAATACATCCACCATTTTCCGTCAATCTCCTCTCTCTCTCTCTTCTAACAGGGTATCAGGCCAACTCCACTGCGCGACCCTATCCTATCCGCCCCCGTCCGTTTGGGGTAAAACGGACAAACGAGACGGCCCAGCGCGCGGGCGCAAACGGACTTTTGTCCGCTTTGTGTTCGCTTTCGACCCATCCCCGGCCCAAGTTTGCGCCGGTTTTGGGGTGAAAAGGACAGCGCGCGGACGGGCGGGACGCGCGCGCTTGTCCTCCCCTGGCCCGCCTGTCGGTGGGAGAAACCAAAACCCCCCCATGCCCATTTGCCGCCATTTCCCCCAAACCCTTCCACGTCCCTCCCGCCGCCCCTCTCTCCCCCGGCCATGGCCGACGCCCCACCGAGTTCCGGCGGCCTGGCCGTCGACCCGCCCGCAAAGGTGAAGAAGAAGGCGCCAAGGAAGCCGCGGTCGGAGTGCACGCCGGAGGAGATTCGCCAAGTTGGACGCGAAATCGGCGAAAAGGAGGGAACGGAGAGCGGCCGTCATGGTCAATGCCGCCGCGGCCAAGTTCGTCGCCCATCGCGAGGAGCTGGAAGCCGCGCGACGCAAGACCGCTACCGACGAGAAGGAGGACCTCGTCAACAAAGCGCACGCCATCCTCATGCTTGGCGGCATGGGCCGTCCGTCCGTGTTCCCTGCAGCGGCCGTCGGCCCGGCGAGCACAGGCTCGTCGGTCGCCCGGCCTACGCACTGCCAGTCGCCGACGTTGCGCGCGGCGCCAATGTCGCCCGGCTTTTCTCCGCCAAGGCACGACGGCCAGACCCGTTTCTCGGTGTCGCCGGACGTGGGCTTGTTCACGCCGTCCACACCACGCCCCGCGACCGTCATCAACCTCAACGTCACGCCTGGGTCCAGCAGCGGCGGGCGGCCGTCCGTCGAGATGCAAAGAAAGTAGGCACGAGCACCGTTCACGGGCACCATGCCGGCCCTCGCGTCTTGTTTGACGGAATGCCAACCCCAACGCCAACGGTCGACGACCCCTTCTACAGCCAATACATGGAGGACGTGATCTTCGAGAGTGGGCATGGCCGTGCCTACGACCCCGAGGAGACCCAAAGTCAGGATGGCCGCGCCGAGTACGTGCCCGATGAAGAGGCCGGCGACCGTGCTGACTACGACCATGGTGACTCGTGGCATGAAGACGATGACATCTATGTCGAAGGTGATGAAGAAGAAGGCAATGACGTTGATATTAGTGGCAAGCCATTGTTCATCGACGAGCTCACCCAAAGAGCGGAAACACAAAAGAAGAGGAAGAGCATTTGCACGGGTTCATACACACAAGATGAGGACAAGTTGATTTGCCAAGCTTGGATGGAGATTAGCCAAGATCCGAGGACCGGCGCGCAACAAAAGGGCATTGTTTTTTGGACGAGAGTCCACAAAACATTCCATGAAAGGAAGATGTTTGAGCCCTACCAATTTACAAGCAACCGTGGCATCGGCTCGATTCAAAAGAGATGATTGTTCATCCAACAAGAGTGCAACAAGTATTGCGCCCCATTAGAGAGCGTTGAAGCACGGCCCGTGAGTGGTCTCGGCGTTGGGGACATGGTATGCTCTCCTCTTTCTAGCCCTTTCCTTACTACGGCCATGACACTTCGGCCGTGTATATGTTTGCATGTTCACTTGTTGTTGATCATGTGATTTAGGCATTTCAATCTTTGGAGGCATTCAAGGCCTGGCACAATGACAAGCCATTCACTCTTATGCATTGTTGGACGACATCGAGGCCGACAACGTCAAGGCCAGGCAGAGGCAGCTCGACATCGAGGCCACGAACGCCGCCCCAAAGCGAAGGAGGTGGCCCTTGCGATCATGAGCGTGGACTTGTCGAAGATGAGCGACAAGACGAGGACCTGGTTCGAGGCCAAGCAGAAGAGGATGCTCGAAGCCGAAGGCCTGAACTAGGTCGTCCGATCGGCCGTGCCCGTTCTTTTTGGAGGCTGGCATGGGTGCCGCCCGCCTGCTGGGCTGCTGGCTGTGTGCCGGCGAGAAAACTTTCATTTTGATGGCCGACTGTGTTGCCGGCCGCTGGCTGTGTTGCCGGCGAGGACAACTATTCATTTTGGAGGCTGGCTGTGTTGCCGGCCGCTGGCTGATGCCGGTGATGGACGTGTAGGCCGCTGGCTCTGTTGCCGGCGTGATGAACCGGGGCCGCTGGCCTAAACTAGGGCTTGGCATTTGAAACATTGCTACTGGTTTTTTAAATAGACGCGGATAGAATGGGGCAAATGGATGTGACCGCGCGCTGGGCGCACGGCCACCGCATTCTAGAACGTGCCCGGACACAACCCCAAATCGCTATCCAAACGGACAGAATCCGGACAAAACGGACGTCCATTTAAAGTCGCGCGGTGGAGTTGGCCTCAGAGCTGATTTCACCGCCTCAAATTGATGCCAAAACGTCGTACGGACGTGAAGGCCAAACCAGAGATCATCGAACCGGCGCCCATGCTTCTTCCACGGTAAAGAAACACTAACAACGTGTTTGGTTCGCACTCAGGTAACGGATTCGTTCTGGTATCGGGAAGCCCTGGTTTCCAATGGTTTTCTACCGAATACACGTCTAGTTTGGTTCGAGCATCCGACCCCGTTTTTCGAATCACCTTCGCTCCGGCCATTTTCGGTTTTATGAATCGATGTATCGAAAGACACGGATACCTAATACGTAGTATGCGTACCAAACGCTGGATGCCGTTTCAGAAAGCGTTGGTTTGGGAAGCCGCGACTTTTCCGCCCAACCAAACGCGTCGTAAAATTTCTCGGAACACGGGGCGTGCCGCGGAGGATCCACGGTTGGATCAGTGCCTCCTCCCACCATTGATGCTTGTCCTATCTTGTCTCAGAGAAACAGCGCAGAAATAAGCTAAACAATACCACGGTCTAGGATGCTTTTGACCGGTTTCTTGGGCCAGCAGCGGCCACCTTGTCCGTGAGCAGGCAGGAGGGTGTAGGGAGACTGAGAAAAGCCACCGTGCCGCTGCGCCTGCTCTGTGTACTGTGTGTCCTGCTCGCACCACTGCTCACTTTCCATTCCAGGGCTGCAATTTGGGCATCGCCTTCTGTCGCGTGCGCCCCATGCTGTACTCCGAACCAAGATATGGCCAGCCAACGGAGTAAAAGAAAGTTACCACCACGTCTGCATTGCATTGCATTGCAGCAGCATACACGACACAAGGATAACAATTCTTGGAGATGGCACAACCTTTATTCATCATAGCCGCCACTTTATTACTGCTGGTGGTAGTACAAGATGATGATACACCAAGGGATCCGCCATAGTTTTCTCAGCTAATGGTACTATTATAAGACTGTAATCCCACCCACCCTACTACACTCCTTATTAGTCATATTTTATTCATTATTATTATTGCTGCCTGCATGACGCGACAAAACAACACTAAACATGATCGGCTAGCTAGCTACTGCACTGGTTTGTTCGCCATCATCTCGTCCCGCTCAGTAAGTCCACTCCTGGGGCAGCGCTAGCAACGCTGCGCTAGCCTTTTGCTTCTGCGTCGTCTCCGCTGCCTCCTCTTGGTCTGCGCGTTGCTGCTGCTGCACTGGCTGGTACTGCCCCTGGAGCAACTCCTTTGGTGGATTCCTGCCTGCGTAAGTACAAAACAACAAATGAATGGCCATAATTAAGCAATCTTTTGTGGCTGTGGGGGAAAAACGCAAATCAGCAGGTAAAGCTGCAAAGTGTCAGGGTCGGCAGAGCCCAGGGCTGGCTGGGTACTTTGATGGCAACGGATTTACTCCTGCACGGGGCAGAGCGCACTGTCCAAAACGCAGGGTTCCTGCATTGCAGAGATCCATTTCTGTTTTCCATGGCATGGCATGGCATCCGATGGAACAGTGGAGTCGCATGTGTGGGCTCTATCTATCGTCAGGTGGTAACGGGCGATTTATCATTCATTCATTCATGGGCAATATTGCAGCATATCCATGGGGTGGGGTAATCAGCGTGTTCAATTCGACCAATTAAAGCCTCGCACTGCTGGAAAAGTAGTACTTCATGCCAAGGAAAACATCAATAACTGATTTTTTTTAGGGAAATCAATAACTGATGAAGAAGCATGCGCAGTAGGTTCACACGAGTGCAGCGAAGATTTGGTATTCCCAACCATGCACCCAAGCGGCCCAAAGCCCAACACGAGATCCATGCAAAACCCAAACCGTAGCAGCAGTAACGCAGAACGGAGCGCAAGAAAGCAAGAGGCGCCGGGCGTTACCTTTGGCCGGAGGTTTGCTCGCAGCCTTGTGCTGGTACTGGTACCCCTGGGCGCGCGGCAGGAACACGCCAGTACCACCGGTGCCGCCGAGACGCCGCTTGGCCGGCGGAGGGCCGTGGGAGGGCCGTGGCGGAGCATGCCTTGGGCCCATGAAACGGGCGCTGCCGCCGCCGTTGGCGAAATTGGTCGGGACCTGGAAGGAAAGCAATCATCGCCAGCGTTAAAAAAGGGTCCAGAAATCGAACTCACAAGCCAACAAGGGGAAAACGAATAAACAAAAAAAGGTGGGGATTAAAAGAAGGGAGGAGGAGCAGTAACAGAGGCCGCGTCCGCTCACCTGCCACTGGGGCGGCGAGTAGGGCAAGACCGGCCACGGCCACGGCGCCGGCACGCCGCCACCATTACTCCCGCCGCCGTACACCACCGGAGCAGTCCCTCCCAGCCCCGAGACCTGCAAACAACCACGCACGTACGCCACCTCGATCAGTTAACCAAGCATATATAACCAACCAAAACCCCGAATGTTTGCTGTCCGACGAGAAAGCGCCTACGAACCTGCGGGCGGTGGTGGCGGTGGTGAGGGGCCGGTGCCGGCGGAGGCGGAGGCGGAGGCGGGCGCGGAAGTCCCTCCTTGCTGCCGAGGATGCCGGTGAGGTGCACCGCGACGTCCTCGACGGCGGCGGCGGATGGCGGGGCGGCGTCGGCGATGCCAATATCGGCGAAAATCTCGCGCGGCAGCCACCGCCTGTGGAGCTCGTCCATGTCCGCCGGCGCGTAGCAGTCGGCCATGGGAGGAGGCGGGGCGAGCACGCGGGCTTGGGTAGTGCGGGAATGGGGGCCGGGAGAGCGGGGAGGGAGGGAAGGAGGGAGGAGGAGGCGGCTCCGAGGCGTCGTGCGGGTGTGCATTTATAGTTGGGAACTGGAGATTGAGATTTTTCCGCCCCATTTCTTTCCTTTTTTTTCCTGTGGGTTGTTCTCCTTTTCTTTCTTAGAGTCCTTATTTTGCTCCCCCTGTTTCTAAGAGATACGATTGTACAGTTAATATACAATTAATACTCGGTGTTTGTTTTGGAGTACTCATTGGCGATATAGTTGTATCTTCGTGGAAAATTTAATGCGAAACGCGGCAATCTCACAATCTTGATACTACTACTAAATTTAGTGAAAGAAATGCACGTATGAAGAAACATTTTTATTACGGTGTAAATACTTTTTTTTGTCCAGTATGATTTGTCAGGGACATCACTGATTTTGTGCCAAATTTAGAAGCGCATGGGAAAACACGGTTTTGGTTGATTGAAAACTTAACGAATCCACATCCACAAGAACCCTATTGTAGGTCCAAAGAAAACAAAAACTTCGTTGTTAAAATAGTATAAACAGCAAAGTTTTTTTTGTTAAAACAAGCATATTGGTGTGAAAGTAATCAACTTGTCAATCATGATTTTTTTTCTTCAACGATTTCACACCCCTGAGACTCTGCCCAAAATAAGGATGCATATGTAAGGACATGTAGCACATTGTCTAGTCAACCGTCAAGTGAGGGTTGCCATATAGAGATTTTAGTGATGTCGAGGAAAGAGAAATGAATAGAGAAATATTACATTTTTCTGTAAATTTACTGAGAGTCTGTAGGATTTTAACAGATAGCTTATACATAGTGATTTTATTGTTTATGCATACAATCTTTAAACTATATTCACAGTCCGTTTTAGTTAAAAGTAGGCTATTTATGGATAGATTATTGTACGAGTAATATGTATCATTGTTTGTAATACATAGAAGACCTTTACAGACACATAATGATCTATGTCGGTGTAAAAACAAGGTACTTTTCACCCATGAAAATGTTACAACAGAAAAGTATGCATGTATAAAATTGGAGAACATCATCTGAATCTTACCGAATAAATGGTTACATGTCTTGTTTTCTTGCAGGTCCGCAAATGGGTTGTGGATTCACTAACATACGTCAACTTACGCGCTAGCCCACACGTGAGCGACCCAAAGTCAGCTGACGTAGGCCAGACAATCTACGTCTGTGCACGTGATCTTGCATGGTGACACACGTCAGCGACCTAGAGTCAGTTGACGTACTCCAAACAATCTACGCATGTGCACACGATCTTGGTACGGTGACCGTTAGGAGAGGTAACTCACATTTTTTGGCTTTTGTGTTACATTTATTTAACTTCATGTTTCTTGTCAGGATCGTTGTTTCAAAATTTGTTTTCTCAAAACATATTGTTAGAATTTATTTATCATTAATCTTTTCACAACCCATGACGGAAAGTTTGAAATCCAAGTTCAAAGTTCGAATAGCTTAGTGGCAGCCCCTTTTGCCCATTTTTCTTACAATTCTTTTGTTATTCTATTGATTTCAAAAA
>NC_041388.1:490656079-490665980 GCF_002162155.2 Triticum dicoccoides | reverse complement strand
GTAATTCTTTTTTCTTTTGCAGTTATGATGTGTGACAAGTGTATGCTATGTTGGCTAACATTGATCTTGTAACAAGTTTGGAGTATGCAGAAAAAGCAGGCATCATTTAATAGAAATTGGCAATGTGATAAACAAATTTGAGTTATGTAAGAAGTATAAGCATACACAAAAATCAATTATCCTTTTTTGAAAGGTGGTTATTTTCACTAATTACCCTTTATTCTGGAAGGAAGTGTTTGAACCGCTAAAAATGCCTTTTGTTACTTTTTGATAGTGATTCCATTTTGATGATTTTGGACTTCCTTTTACGACGCTGATGCGTAAGGTGTGTATCATAAGTTTTTCATTAAATTATTATCGTTTGTAGTTTTGAGGTACGAGAGAAAATGGTTTTTGTCCAATGGAGAAACTAGCAATTCCAGACACGATTTTTGCTCTTTAAAACACGCATGTGCAAAATCAATTTTCCTTTCTCGGTGTTGAAGGTAGCTATTTTCACTAGTTATGGTTTGCTTTTAAGAATCTAAACATCTCTTAGATATTCTAGTTTTTGTAAACATAAAATATAGTTAAAATCATAATGGTATTTTCTCCAAGTTACCATTTGGTGCATGTTCCAAACAACCATTACAAGGTGAAAAGGTTTTTGAAATTTTCTAGTTTCCGAAATACTTTGGTTGTTATTTACTTTACTACATGTTTTTGTTACTTCAATGTGGAATGGCGCTTAGAATAATACTTTTTTGACCAGCAAACCATAGACAATTCTTCTACAGTATATTTTCTTTATGTAAAGAAAATGTATGGTACAAGGAGGGAGACGAAAAGGATGAAAAAAAGACTAAGAAGGAATCTAAGAGGCCATCATCCAATACCAGTTCTAGGTATAGTACACATGAAAAAACTAGAAGTTACTTGCTATCCAAAGACTGAAGGCACCCACTAACTTCTCTTTTATCTTAAATTGGAGCTATTTCACATCCCGCTTTAGAAAATATTTCCAATCTTGAGTGGTGGGCTGTAGACCTCTGAAAACTTTGCCATTTCTTTGAATCCATATATTCCAGCAGCCATGGATTATAATTTTTGTACTAAATTTTTTGGAAGGAGAGCTGATGTTAATATGGTTTCCTTGAAAACTGAAGTACCTCTGTTTTTCCAGGAACCAAGGTACATTGTTGGGTAAAGTCATAGACACAAAGCAGATGCAAGGGGATTTCTGTAGCATCTAGGTTGTAGTTAGGGCAGAAAGGATTATCCAATTGTATACCTTTCCTTTTTCGAAGGGCCCTAGTATTAGCTTTGTTGTGTGCAATTAGCCAATAGAAAATTTTATGCTTCAACCTGCTAGAACTACTCCAGATGAGCATGAAGATTGGGTGTCCATCTTCCCATACCAGATGCTTATACGTCTTCATTGAAGAGTATTTGACTATCTGACCATTGCAGATCCACCTATCTTTTCATTCCTCCTCTAGTTCTGGCAATATTTCTTCCAGTTGACCAAGTTGTTCATATGCTTGTATGGAAGTGATCAAACTTATCATTAGAGGAGCTAAAATTTCTTAGGGTAAGAGTGGTGTCCTTTGAAAAAGAATGCAACTCAGGGAACCTATGTTGCATTGAATCACCACCCCAGGTCCTTCCAGAAAAGAATAATGTTTCCAGAGCCAACCTTGAAAGTACTGCCCTCCTTGAAATCAGGGATCAATGCCAAATGGACCTTCCACCAAAAGGACCCCTCTAACTTGTCATTAGGTGTGCTGTTAGAATAATATTTCTCCCAAATCAGCTTGACCCAAGGGATATCTTCTCTGTTTAAGAATTTGAAGAGATTTTTCACCAATAGAGCTTTATTGTGGACTGAGATATCCAAAATACCCAATCTTCCATGGTGTTTGGGCTTGCACACTTTATGCCAGGCTATGAGAGCAGATCATTTTATCTTCCATGCCATACTTTCTCCAAGGAAAGTTTCTTAAATACTTATTGATCTGAGCAATTACTCCATGTGGGAGGGCCAAAGTGCACATGAAGAACACATGTAAAGAAGCAAAGGTAGATTTGATTGACAGCATGCTTCCATCATAAGACATCATTGTGGAGCAGCCAGATAGCCTCTTTTCAATTCTTTGCATGACAGGATTGAAGTCTTCCAGCTTGGGTTTAGCAGTGCTCATGGGGAGCCCAATATATGTGAATCTGAAAGCCTGATGAGGACATCAATACCATTGTTACACCCACAGCCCCTACTGTTAGATATACTGGACCAATTACTAGAGCTTGCGCACGCCAATTAAATTACCAGGTACTTTCGTTTCTTGGTAATGATTCTAATGTTCATGAGATTATGATGCTGCCTAAATTAGATACATTTGTTTTGCTTACAAATGAAGGTCCTAGCTTGGAGAAGGATGAACATTGGAGCAAGAACACACATGGAGTTGATGGCATGCGCAAGGGGATCAAGAATGGAGTTACAAGTGATGATTTTAGGACTTTAAAGCTGCCATAAGGAGTGCATGAAGCCTTGGACGAAATATACAAGATGCCACTTCATAATATTCGTCCATAGGCTATTCTAGGTGCTGCGTCACCTTATTAATGGGCCAGGCCCATGTAATTTCGAAATACTTAAGTATAGGCTATTTTTAGAGTCCGTATGTGTGGGGAAACAAGAGTTAGGGTTGGTTTCGGACCCCACCCTCAAGGGCCACGAAATTCCCCCCTCTTCCTCCATATATACAGCCCTTAGGGCGTCGTTTAGACTTTGGGTTTTGTTTAGATTAAAAGTTCGCCATAGCTGCAATTTCGCGTACTTCGTTTGTGTCCAACGACCAGACCAAGACGTCACAGAACCCCACCTTGATCAATAAAGCTTTCATCTTATATTCGCAATATCCAGATTGCAATCTCAGTTTCTTGCTTGTTCTTCGTTTGCTCGCAGGAAACAGACCCTCGTGGTCAGGTTGATCGTGCTCCGGCGTGGTCAATAACCCTCAGAAGTTGGTTTAGCGATTGCTAAGGCACGACGTCTCGCGCTTTCGTAGTCGGATTATCAAGGTCGACTCCCACAGAAAACGATAGCCACCATCTCATCGAAACATCGGGACACCTTAGCCTCTATCAAGTGGTATCAGATTTCCAAGTTCCTCGGTGAGATTTTACAGTTTTTTGTAGATTAGATCGAGTCTGTTCTTCATACCTACAGTCCACGAAAAAGCCACAAAAAAATTTAGGGTTAGTTCATCATATCCGAACCAATCTGAGCCTTTGCATAATCTTTTTAGGGTTTTTGCTTTGTTGAATTTGCGGTTACATCGTCGTGTCAAGTTGCTGGTCTTAGAGTCTAGTCTTTTAGAGTTTCGAGTTCTGGTCATAAGTTGTCACGCCGCCGCCGCACCATCATCATCGCCCATCTACCACTTTTGCTTATCCGCCACCGCTCTGAATCCATATCCATATACCACCACCAATCCGTATCCATATACCACCACCAATCTGTATCCATATACCACCACCGCTACCATATACCACCACCGCTGCCATATACCACAACCATATATCCACCACCAATCCGAGTTCTTCTCATATTAGGTTTGTTCTTGAGATCAATCTAAATTCCGATTTGTGTTTCCTTGCCTGCGTAGGTCTCGGAAAAAAAAAGAGTCTGGAGACCCCCGGGCAGTTTTTAGGCCAAAATTTTCACGGGCAATTTTTTTCCCCTATCCTATTTTTAGGCTTTTCTGAGTCTTTTGAGCCACGTGCCATCATAGTGATTTTTTGTCGCACTTTTTCATCGTCGCTGCCCCGATTTCCGAAAAAAGTGAAAAAAAATTCGTGCCCATCCTATCAGTTTGACGAGGGAAGAGTTTTGAGACACTCGCCATTATAGTGATTTTTCGCAAAAAAAAAGAGGAGCGCAAAAAAAAAGGAGCGCAAAAAAAGAGCGAAAAAAAGAGTTCCAGAGTGTGCTTTTCCCTTATTTACGTGCAGCACCGTGATTTTGTTAGTGTTCTAGGCTCGCGTCTCTAGCATGGTCTAGCCTAGGATCAGCACAGTACCGTCGTTGAGCGTTTATTCAACTTTGCATCTCTGAATTGATTATTGCTGACCCTTTTTGCTACCATACTATAAGCCTTCCCAGCTCCACATACATCTACGTCGTGCGTTTGCCTCTCCCTGGCAATCGCTCTATCCAAGCTTTTGAGAGTTTTGACTATAACGGTTGCCGATCACCGCCTGCTGCTGGGTAAGAACTGGTAAGAATTTGAGATTTGCTTGACGGATTTGTGACACCCGCCACCACCACCACTTGTTAGTAGTCTGTAGGATCATATTCTTGTGTGTTTCTATTGCTGCTAACCATGCCAGGATCACAATCCGACGAGACTGACTGGGAGAACTTGACGAACAAGGAGCTTCATGATACGTTTCAGCAAATGATGAGTGTACAGGTGCAAGATGTGATAAACAGATTTGAAGAGGCCATGGAGAAGATAGATGGCATGGAGAAGACGTTTGAAACAAAGCTCGATAACAAGTTTGCTGAATTGCTTTCGCGTTTTCCACCACCACCGGCTCCTCCTGCCGCACCTCTGCAACAACAGCAACAACACCGACTACCTCCACGTCGGGAAACAACCCTCCACCGAGCGAGCCGTGTCCCTCTTCAGTCGGGCCAAACTGCTAGTGCTGCTGTTGATACTTCTGTGGCTCCTACTGCTGATGTGGAGGAGGATGATTATGTGGGAGATTATGAGGATGAGGTTGATCAAAATCAGAACTACGTGCCACCACCAACACAGCAACCAGCAGGTCGTCCACATGCAAATAATGGCAATGGTAGGGCTCACCCTCAGGTACGAGATCATGACCATCTCCCTAAACTAAAATTGAATATTCCACCATTTGAGGGTAGATATGTTCTTGATATATATCTTACTTGGGAGTTAGAAACTGAACAACGATTTACATGTTTACAATATCCCGAGGAGAGACGTGTTCCTGCTGCTGTTTGTGCATTCACTAGTTTTGCATGTGTTTGGTGGTCTGAGCATTGTAGATTATATCCTATTCCGGCTACTTGGGCTGCTTTGAAAACTGCTATGCGTACTCGTTGGGTTCCACCATATTATCAACGTGAATTACTTCAAAAATTGCAGCGCTTAAGACAGGGAAAAAATTCTGTAGAAGAATATTATCAGGAATTACAAACTGGCATGATTAGATGTGGTATTGTTGAGGAGAATGAAGCTATGCCTGCATGTTTTATGGGTGGATTAAATAGAGAGATTCAGACGATTCTAGAGTATAAGGAGTATACTAATATCACTCGTTTATTCCATCTTGCTTGTAAAGCTGAACGTGAAGTGCAGGATCGACAGGCATTGGCGCGGACTAACTTTTCTACAGGTCGACCTTCATCATGGACACCACGTGCATCATCTACTTCCACACGTTCTGCTACACCGGCGCCTCCGTCGGCTGCCACCTCCAACCGTGATACAATAAAGTAGGCACAATCACCACTATCTGCCAAGAGCACACCTTCTGGGCCTGCAAAGAGCTCTTCTTCATCCATGGCATCAACAGGGCAAACACATGATATTATTTGTCGACATTGCAAGGGTGGAGGTCATTGTGCGAGAGAATGCCCATCTAAGCGTGTGATGATTGTTACTGAGGATGGTGGGTATGAGTCCGCTAGTGACTATGATGAGGAGACTTTGGCTCTTATTACACGTGACGAACACGGTGGAGACGATTCTGATCATGAGACGCAATACATGGCTCCTGAAGATGCTGACAGGTATGAATGTTTAGTTGCTCAACGTGTTTTGAGTGTGCAGGTTACACAAGCTGAGCAAAATCAGAGGCATAATTTGTTCCATACAAAGGGAGTTGTGAAGGAACGTTCTATTCGCGTGATCATAGATGGAGGGAGCTGCAATAACTTGGCTAGCATGGAGATGGTGGAGAAGCTATCTCTCACCACAAGACCACATCTACATCCTTACTACATCCAATGGTTCAACAACAGCGGCAAGGTTAAGGTAACACGTACTGTTCGTGTGCATTTTAGTATCTCTACATATGTTGATTATGTTGATTGTGATGTGGTACCTATGCAAGCATGTTCCTTATTACTTGGTAGACCATGGCAATTTGATAAAAATTCTGTGCACCATGGTAGAAACAATCAGTATACTCTTGTTCATAACGATAAAAATATTACTTTGCTTCCTATGACTCCTGATTCCATTTTGAAAGATGATATTAATAGAGCTAATAAAGCAAAACAGGAGACAAATAAGAGTGAAAATCAGATTGTGGCAAAAGAATTTGAGCACTAAATGAAGCCTAATAATAAACCATCTACTGTTGTTTCTGAAATTAAATTGAAAAGTGCATGTTTACTTGCCACCAAATCTGATATTGATGAGCTAGATTTCAGCAAATCTGTTTGCTATGCTTTTGTGTGCAAAGAGGCATTATTTTCATTCGAGGACGTGCCTTCCTCTTTGCCCCCTGCTGTCACTAACATTTTGCAGGAGTTCGCTGACGTCTTTCCACAAGACGTGCCACCGGGATTACCACCTATTCGAGGGATTGAGCATCAAATTGACTTAATTCCCGGTGCTTCGCTACCCAACCGTGCACCATACCGTACCAATCCAGAGGAGACGAAGGAGATTATGCGTCAAGTACAAGAACTGCTCGACAAAGGTTATATACGCGAATCCCTTAGTCCTTGTGCTGTTCCTATCATTTTAGTGCCGAAAAAGGATGGTACGTCGCGTATGTGCGTTGATTGTAGAGGCATAAATAATATTACTATTCGTTATCGTCATCCTATTCCTAGGCTAGATGATATGCTTGATGAATTGAGTGGCTCTACAATATTCTCCAAAGTTGATTTGCGTAGTGGATCCATCAAATTCGTATGAAATTGGGAGATGAATGGAAAACAGCATTTAAAACTAAGTTTGGATTATATGAGTGGTTAGTCATGCCTTTTGGGTTAACTAATGCACCTAGTACTTTCATGAGGTTAATGAACGAAGTTTTACGTGCTTTCATTGGACGATTTGTGGTAGTTTACTTTGATGACATATTGATTTATAGCAAACCTTTGGAAGAACATTTGGAACATTTACGTGCTGTTTTTATTGCTCTACATGATGCACGTTTGTTTGGAAACCTTGGAAAGTGCACCTTTTGCACCAACCGAGTATCTTTTCTTGGCTATGTTGTTACTCCACAGGGAATTGAAGTTGATAAAGCCAAGATTGAAGCTATTGAGAGTTGGCCGCAGCCCAAAACGGTCACACAAGTGAGGAGTTTCCTTGGCCTCACTGGTTTCTATAGGCGTTTTGTGAGAGATTTCAGCACCATTGCTGCACCTCTCAACGAGCTTACAAAGAAGGATGTGCCTTTTGTTTGGGGTATCGCACAGGAAGAAGCCTTCACGGTATTGAAAGATAAGTTGACACATGCTCCTTTACTCCAACTTCCTAATTTCAATAAGACTTTTGAGCTTGAATGTGATGCTAGTGGAATTGGATTAGGAGGTGTGTTATTACAAGATGGAAAACCTGTTGCATACTTTTCTGAAAAATTGAGTGGGCCTAGTCTGAACTATTCTACTTATGATAAAGAATTATATGCTCTTGTTCAGACCTTAGAAACATGGCAACATTATTTATGGCCCAAGGAATTTGTTATACATTCTGATCATGAATCTTTGAAACACATTAAAAGTCAAGCAAAACTGAACCGTAGACATGCTAAATGGGTTGAATTCATTGAGACTTTCCCTTATGTCATTAAACACAAGAAGGGTAAAGAAAATGTTATTGCTGATGCCTTGTCTCGTCGTTATACTATGCTTTCACAACTTGACTTTAAAATATTTGGTTTGGAGACCATCAAAGATCAATATGTTCATGATGCTGAATTTAAAGATGTATTGCAGAATTGTAAGGAAGGGAGAACTTGGAACAAGTTCGTTCTTAACGATGGATTTGTGTTTCGTGCTAACAATCTATGCATTCCAGCTAGCTCTGTTCGTCTTTTGTTGTTGCAGGAGGCGCATGGAGGAGGATTAATGGGACACTTTGGTGTCAAGAAGACGGAGGATATACTTGCTACACATTTCTTTTGGCCAAAGATGAGACGGTATGTTGAGCGTTTTGTTGCTCGCTGCACTACATGTCAAAGAGCTAAGTCACGACTCAATCCTCATGGTTTATATATGCCTTTGCCTGTACCTAGTGTTCCTTGGGAGGATATATCTATGGACTTTGTTTTAGGTTTACCTCGAACAAAGAAGGGGAGGGATAGCATATTTGTTGTCGTGGATAGGTTCTCGAAAATGGCACACTTTATACCATGTCATAAAAGCGATGATGCTGTTAATGTTGCTGATTTGTTCTTTCGTGAAATTATTCGCTTACATGGTGTGCCAAATACTATTGTTTCAGATCATGATACTAAATTTCTTAGCCACTTTTGGAGATGTTTATGGGATAAGTTGGGGACTAAGCTACTTTTTAGTAGTACTTGTCACCCCCAAACTGATGGACAAACTGAAGTAGTCAATAGAACATTGTCTACTATGCTTAGGGCTGTTTTGAAGAATAACAAGAAAATGTGGGAAGAATGCTTGCCTCATATTGAATTTGCTTATAATCGTTCATTGCATTCTACTACTAAGATGTGCCCTTTTGAAATTGTGTATGGTTTCCTACCTCGTGCACCTATTGATTTGTTGCCTCTTCCATCTTCAGAGAAAGTTAATTTTGATGCTAAAGAACGTTCTGAATTGATTTTAAAAATGCATGAGTTAACTAAGGAAAACATTGAGCGTATGAATGCTAAATATAAACTTGCTGGAGATAAGGGTAGAAAACATGTTGTGTTTGCGCCTGGAGATCTTGTTTGGTTACATTTGCGTAAAGATAGATTTCCTAATCTGTGCAAATCAAAGCTATTGCCACGTGCTGATGGTCCTTTTAAGGTGTTAGAGAAAATAAACGATAATGCATATAAACTTGAGCTACCTGTAGATTTTGGGGTTAGTCCCACTTTTAACATTGCAGATTTGAAGCCTTATTTGGGTGAGGAAGATGCGCTTCCGTCGAGGACGACTTCATTTCAAGAAGGGGAGGATGATGAGGACATCAATACCATTGTTACACCCACAGCCCCTACTGCTAGATATACTGGACCAATTACTAGAGCTCGCGCACGCCAATTAAATTACCAGGTACTTTCTTTCTTGGTAATGATTCTAATTGTGACGCCCGGGTAATTAAGCTACAGTGCTCCTCTGCTAATGATGCCACGTCACCTCAATTATAGTTGCTAATCTCGAGTTAGTTCGAAACCGATTCAAATTCAAGTTCAAAGTCAGGCAAACAATAAAAGTCTTCAAATTTTAAAACTAAAATGTTCGGAGTGAACAAAATAATGCACAGGTAATTATTGTGGAGAAACCACAATTTTATGATATGTTAAAGGCTCTAGAGTAATTAAAACAACAGCTGTGACAATTAATTAAATGCCTTTTATAATTAATAATAATGCAAACTATTTTTATTAGGTGTCAAACTTTTTGGGGCAGTAGAATAAATTATAACATTAATTTAGGAGTTGTATTTATATTTTATAAAACAAAAGTTAAAAGAATAAAATAGAAAAAAAATAGATAAAGAAAAGAAAACAGAAAACAAAGCTAAAAAAAACATAAAAATAGAAACACCCCCCCACGCTGGGCCGAGCGGCCCAGCTGGCCTCCGCACCGGCCGGCCCACCAGGCCCAGCCGGCCCTCCTCTCTGGCCTACAAGGCCACCTCCCCGAACCCTATCCCCCACCCAAACCCTATCCACTCGCCCC
>NC_041388.1:490648126-490652984 GCF_002162155.2 Triticum dicoccoides | reverse complement strand
TTAGACCGGCGTGCTGGCCTCTCTGTTGTGCCTAGGTGGGGCTGCGACGTGTTGATCTTCCGAGGCCGGGCATGACCCAGGAAAGTGTGTCCGGCCAAATGGGATCAAGCGTGTTGGGTTATGTGGTGCACCCCTGCAGGGAAGTTAATCTATTCGAATAGCCGTGATCTTCGGTAACAGGACGACTTGGAGTTGTACCTTGACCTTATGACAACTAGAACCGGATACTTAATAAAACACACCCTTCAAAGTTCCACAGACAACCCGGTGATCGCTTTTCCGCAGGGCGACGAGGAGAGGATCGCCGGGTAGGTTTATGCTATGCGATGCTACTTGGAGATGCTATTTGGAGATGCTACTTGGAGGACTTCAATCTACTCTCTTCTACATGCTGCGAGGCGGAGGCTGCCAGAAGCGTAGTCTTCGATAGGATTAGCTATCCCCCTCTTATTCTGGCATTATGCAGTTCAGTCCACTGATATGGCCTCCTTACACATATACCCATGCATATGTAGTGTAGTTCCTTGCTTGCGAGTACTTTGGATGAGTACTCACGGTTGCTTTCTCCCCCCTTTTCCCCTTTCCTTTCTTTCTGGTTGTCGCAACCATATGCTGGAGTCCAGGAGCCAGACGCCACCGTCGACGACGACCCCTACTACACCGGAGGTGCCTACTACTACGTGCTGCCCGCTGACGACGACCTGGAGTAGTTAGGAGGATCCCAGGCAGGAGGCCTGCGCCTCTTTCGATCTGTATCCCAGTTTGTGCTAGCCTTCTTAAGGCACACTTGTTTAACTTATGTCTGTACTCAGATATTGTTGCTTCTGCTGACTCGTCTATGATCGAGCACTTGTATTCGAGCCCTCGAGGCCCCTGGCTTGTATTATGATGCTTGTATGACTTATTTTATTTGTAGAGTTGTGTTGTGATATCTCCCCGTGAGTCCCTGATCTTGATCGTACACATTTGCGTGCATGATTAGTGTACGGTCAAATCGGGGGCGTCACAAGTTGGTATCAGAGCCGACTGCCTGTAGGAATCCCCCTTCCACACTCCTTGGCCGAAGTCGAGTCTAGTCGTTGAAAAACTTTTACTAACATGGCTGTGTGGCCCATGGGCCCACGTCGCCATCGGGAGGTATTAGGATCTTTTATTCCTCGACCTATACTCTGGGACTCTTATTTCTCTTCTATTTGGGTTAAATGATTTTTGCTAAATCTAACATTAGGATCTCGTTATCACTTTCACCCGGAGAGCCCCTTATTAATGATGATCGTCTGCGGCACGTGGAGACCCTGAAGATACTCTCCGTTTTTAACCCGAGAACTTATGCTCATCGCATTTGCAATTCCCCTTCCACCGTCAACCCTTATGGATAACTACTTGCAGTTGTTATTCTTACATTCATCCCCAGTTGGTCTTGTTATTACCAGATACCTCGAAACACTCGTCGTTGTCTCGATAATCCTTTGAGCTTATCGCCTTGCTGTTCCTTGTCACCTGAATACCCCTATGGATAATTCTCGCACTTATCGAGTATCCGCTCATCCCCTAGTTGTTCATGTGTTTCACAATGGTCTTCGAAATACTATTTGATCCTCCAAAAATCCTTAATAGCTTATTGCTCTGCAATACTTGTCTGCTTGCATTATGGATGCTTTCCATATGTCTGGCAATATTCGTTAGTATCCTTAGGCATCGTCATTTTGATCCTATTGATTCAGCATGTGTGCGAATGCACACAATCATCTATCAACCCTTCTAAATTATCCTTCCGGCTCAGACATCATTTTTGAACATGAGCTGGTTCTCGACCAAACTATTTGTCGTCAATTGTGCCTCTGGTATATCCAACTTATCCATCCTTGATCAGAGCGACTGCTTCTGATCCTTTGTTTTGGAAATCGAAATTCCTTTATTATCTAAGCATCTAATCATTCCGATGTTCTATAATATGATGCCCATGCATTCTTCTTCCTCTGGTTGAGTACCGGTGCTCACCTCAGATCCCTTGTGGACCATCGGTTCCTTTGTTGGATTTTATCCGACAGTGTCCTTCATATTGAATAACCTTGAGAGCCTTTCCATGGGTATATAATGCCTTGGTAAATTGTATCCTCTGCTTTCTCAACCATGCTCTGCCCTCGAGCTTGAGTTAATTACTTCTAAAGATTCTGGTATATGATTCTAAGATGCCACGATGGGTCGAACCTATGCCTTCCTTGATATGTGTGAACTCGAAAGTTTTCACGAATAATACTCTTCTGGTGCTTCGCCAGATAAAATTTCAACACTGCAACTTCATCGAACGTGAGAAGTGAATGAAAACCTATGCATCGGAGAAGTGGGAGTCGACCTTGAACTTGTGTTCATGCCCATGGACACGATGTAGATCTTATCATTAGAGCTTCTCTTGAATTAATTATTCCCTTGGTATAAGTTTTTCTTATATCAGGGATCTGGCCTTTTGCATCCGTGGTTCCGACCATGTTTGTTCTTCTTTGATTCCATTTCTCGGACAAGTTAAACAATTGTCTTCTATGGATCAATACCCCAGTCCAACCTTTACTTTGATCTGTCGTCGAGTATTACCACCTGGTATCTCGAGATTATCTTGGAACTGCATAATTTCTTATGAGTTCTTCATCAAGTACTACATACTCACCGATTACAAATTTTTCATGGGCTCGGAGTTATTGAACACTCAAAGACACCGATAACTGAACCGAGTCCGCATTACGGTTCAACAACTCTTACTAATATTCTTTAAGTACGAGTTTGTTACCCGATCACGCCATTCCTAGCCTGTTTGGCTATATCGTTGTCGTGACGAATTCTAACGGGGCTACCTGGTCCTTATTTTCGGAGCACCAATTTTCGACGATGAACTAACCTTACGTCGATTGTCCTCGTCATACCCTTTCACCTTAAACAACAAGCTTGAGTTCGAGTTTGTGTCGTAACGGTGGTTCCAATAACCTCTTGCTTCATCATTCCTTTGACTTGATGTCGTCGCTGATTGACTACATCTGCATGAAATCTCTCGACAATTGTGTCGTGATCACCATCAACCTTATGAGCTCTTCCAGGAATTCAATTGAATTCATGATGGGTAATACCATCCTTGCCCCTCGATGATTCCTGTTCTCATCGACCACTTTATTGCCTTCCGTTCAACCCAACTTGTTCGCGTTTTGTGTAAACCTTGAGATCACTACTACCCAGCAGTTGATCTTCCTTACCTCGGAAGTATTACCATCACTTTTTGTCCAGAATGTGGTGAGAATTTCACCACCTCTTAATAATTCTTGATATCTTAATACTTCTTGCCATCTTCGTTCATTCCTTGGTCCCCGTATTGTTTTCAACCGGAATACCGACAATGGAGCTATGACGTATGAATTCAAAACTTCTAGCAACCCTATTGCTTTGAAGTGAATGGGCGATAGTTCATTCTAAGTCCTTCGCTAATTGAATCACCATTCTGACATTGGTCGTGCAACCCAACCCATATTTCGGGCGCACCTTTCCACCAATGTTTAATTGTGTATGTTTTCCTCGAGCATACTTCCTTATATCATTTGATCTGACAAATGTTATCTCCTTGATTCACTTAATTGTGGAAATCCATCTTTTGGAAATCTCGATGAATTGCCGTTGAGTTCACCAGACACCTCCTTGTCCTCTCCCTGGTTTAATGATGGACTCTTGTTAACGGAAATCACTTCATAGTTCATTTCCCCGAGAATCTTACAATGTCTTCTCGTCTATTTGTGTCGCACCCTTTTCTTCTCAGGCATCCTGAGTCTGAGGTATCATGACACCAATCGGATCTGAATCTTGGTCAGATATGATGGTTGGGACAACTTTCCAAGAGTTATGTTGTTGGCCCTTTGATGACCTGGTAACAGGATGTCATGCCTAGCACCCCCCCTGGCTGGAGGACCTATCATTATAATTTCTTTTGCAAGGACAACCATTCTTCCTGGAGGAAATGGTAAGACCTATTTTATAAGTTATTCCTGATGGATCCTTCATGTTTCTAAAGTCTGATCTTCACCTGAAGACCATGTCAATGCTATCTCGAAGCATGTCTATGATACTCCGATTTTCAACAAAAAAACATTTGAAGCCCAATGCTAAATGTTTCCTACTCGATTATCCAAACACCGCTGTATGGGTATGGTCATCAAATTCCTCTCCCCTTACCTAAATGGTTATCCACTATATCCTGTCGTGGATATCTTGCTCTGCTTGTCCTTGGGAAGGATATACCCCTGAATTATGTGTTTTAACACATTTTCCTTTCCATTGTTCTGTTTAATCTGATATTCATATTTTCCTTTCCATTGTTGTGTTTGACATTCTTGTGATCTATATAATCTAAGCAATAATATTCTCCTGCTTATGTAAACACCTCGGTGTACAACTCTGTCAGTAAGACCCTGTTGAAATTGTCGATAGCATTCCGGTCACCACCGATGGACGAGAACTTTGCCTATTGGTCCGCCTCGTTCAACGAGCAGGAAAATGGTTCTCTTCGTCCCTCGCCCCTGGTACCGACATTGTGCCGACATAACTGATAGGCTACCCTCTGACATGCCTTGCTATCATAATCGTGCAAGATGTCACCGCTCTTTTAACGTTTAACCCACATGGTGGGCCCATAACCCACAGTTCCACAGGATCAAAACCTGACTCTCCTATACACCCTATTGTCGAAGTTATTCCTCGCGCTTGGCTTCGTATTTAATTCACGGGCCACCTTCCTAATGCTCTATTCTGGTATCAGACGCAATACTTACTCTCGCTGCTCTGAAACCCTTTCTCACTCTGGGTCAGACTTCGAGCAACTATC
>NC_041388.1:490645090-490645990 GCF_002162155.2 Triticum dicoccoides | reverse complement strand
CCGCCTCGCCGGTGCTGGCGCGCGCGCCTGCGGCGGCCGCCCGGGTTCGCCCGTTAGCGGGTGGCGACCGCACCCTACACCCAACGCCCGCAAGGCCCCATGGGCCACTGACCACGGGGGCCCGCCCCCAGAACGTTAAAAAAAAAGAAAAGAAAAAAAAGTAAAAAGTATATAAAAATAAATAAAACAGCAATTAAAATAAAAACAAATTTAATTAATTAATCAATTAATTAAATTAATTAAGTTAATTAACCTTGATTAATTAATCTAATTAACATGTTAGCTTAATTAAACAGTGATTAGTTTAACTAAACCCTAATTAACCTAACAGAGTATGACAGGTGGGTCCCACTGGACCCACGCGTAAGTTTGACTTAGTCAACTCTGTTGACTGCTGACGTCAGCATGACATCATGCTGACGTCATAAATCCATTTTTCGAATTAATTAAATAATTAATTAAATTCCAGAAATTAATAAAATCTTTAAAAAAAATCATATCTTTTAATCAGTAACTCGGATTAAAATATTTTCAACATGAAAGTTGCTCAGAACGACGAGACGATTCCGGATACGCAGTCCGTTCGTCCGCCACACCCCCCCTAACCTATCGAACCCGCAACTTTCCCCCTCCGGCTCCTCTGCCCGAAAACACGAAACACCGGGAATACTTTCCCGGATGTTTTCCCCCCCTTCACCGGTATCACCTACTACCGCGTTAGGGCACACCGAACACCGGTATTGCCTTGATATATTTTGTGGTGCTTTGTTTGCTCTGTATTCATTATTTCTTCCCCCTCTTCTCTCCGGTAGACTACGAGACCGACGCTGCTGCTGACCAGTTCGACTACGGAGTTGACGACCCCTCTCTCTTGCCAGAGCAACCAGGCAAGCCCCCCCC
>NC_041388.1:490619654-490644527 GCF_002162155.2 Triticum dicoccoides | reverse complement strand
GAGGTGATCACGGGTATATACTATACATACATACATACTATACAGATGGTGACTAAAGTCGGGTCAGCTCATTGAGTACCCGCAAGTGATTCTGACGAGGGGGCTGAAAGGACAGGTGGCTCCATCCCGGTAGAGGTGGGCCTGGGTTCCCGACGGCCCTCGACTGTTACTTTGTGGCGGAGCGACAGGGCAGGTTGAGACCACCTAGGAGACAGGTGGGCCTGGCCCTGTTCGGCGTTCGCGGATACTTAACACGCTTAACGAGATCTTGGTATTTGATCTGAGTCGGCTACGAGCCTATACGCACTAACCATCTACGTGGGAGTAGTTATGGGTATCCCGACGTCGTGGTATCAGCCGAAGCACTTCAGACGTCAGCGACGGAGCGGCGCGCGCCGAATTGGACTGGAACGCCACTAGGCTAGGTCTACTTTCGGCCGCCCTCGCAACGTGCAGGTGTGCTATGGGCGATGGGCCCAGACCCCTGTGCGCTTAGGTTTAGACCGGCGTGCTGGCCTCTCTGTTGTGCCTAGGTGGGGCTGCGACGTGTTGATCTTCCGAGGCCGGGCATGACCCAGGAAAGTGTGTCCGGCCAAATGGGATCAAGCGTGTTGGGTTATGTGGTGCACCCCTGCAGGGAAGTTAATCTATTCGAATAGCCGTGATCTTCGGTAACAGGACGACTTGGAGTTGTACCTTGACCTTATGACAACTAGAACCGGATACTTAATAAAACACACCCTTCAAAGTTCCACAGACAACCCGGTGATCGCTTTTCCACAGGGCGACGAGGAGAGGATCGCCGGGTAGGTTTATGCTATGCGATGCTACTTGGAGATGCTATTTGGAGATGCTACTTGGAGGACTTCAATCTACTCTCTTCTACATGCTGCGAGGCGGAGGCTGCCAGAAGCGTAGTCTTCGATAGGATTAGCTATCCCCCTCTTATTCTGGCATTCTGCAGTTCAGTCCACTGATATGGCCTCCTTACACATATACCCATGCATATGTAGTGTAGTTCCTTGCTTGCGAGTACTTTGGATGAGTACTCACGGTTGCTTTCTCCCCCCTTTTCCCCCTTTCCTTTCTTTCTGGTTGTCGCAACCATATGCTGGAGTCCAGGAGCCAGACGCCACCGTCGACGACGACCCCTACTACACCGGAGGTGCCTACTACTACGTGCTGCCCGCTGACGACGACCTGGAGTAGTTAGGAGGATCCCAGGCAGGAGGCCTGCGCCTCTTTCGATCTGTATCCCAGTTTGTGCTAGCCTTCTTAAGGCACACTTGTTTAACTTATGTCTGTACTCAGATATTGTTGCTTCCGCTGACTCGTCTATGATCGAGCACTTGTTTTCGAGCCCTCGAGGCCCCTGGCTTGTATTATGATGCTTGTATGACTTATTTTATTTGTAGAGTTGTGTTGTGATATCTCCCCGTGAGTCCCTGATCTTGATCGTACACATTTGCGTGCATGATTAGTGTACGGTCAAATCGGGGGCGTCACACTAATGTTCATGAGATTATGATGCTGCCTAAATTGTATACATTTGTTTTTCTTACAAATGAAGGGCCTAGCTTGGAGAAGGATGAACATTGGAGCAAGAACACACATGGAGTTGATGGCATGCGCAAGGGGATCAAGAACGGCGTTACAAGTGATGATTTCAGGACTTTAAAGCCGCCATAAGGAGTGCATGAAGCCTTGGACGAAATATACAAGATGCCACTTCATAATATTCGTCCATAGGCTATTCTAGGTGCTGCGTCACCTTATTAATGGGCCAGGCCCATGTAATTTCGAAATACTTAAGTATAGGCTATTTTTAGAGTCCGTATGTGTGGGGAAACAAGAGTTAGGGTTGGTTTCGGACCCCACCCTCAAGGGCCACGAAATTCCCCCCTCTTCCTCCATATATACAGCCCTTAGGGCGTCGTTTAGACTTTGGGTTTTGTTTAGATTAAAAGTTCGCCATAGCTGCAACTTCGCGTACTTCGTTTGTGTCCAACAACCAGACCAAGACATCACAGAACCCCACCTTGATCAATAAAGCTTTCATCTTATGTTCGCAATATCCAGATTGCAATCTCAGTTTCTTGCTTGTTCTTCGTTTGCTCGCAGGAAACAGACCCTCGTGGTCAGGTTGATCGTGCTCCGGCGTGGTCAATAACCCTCGAAAGTTGGTTTAGCGATTGCTAAGGCGCGACGTCTCGCACGTTCGTAGTCGGATCGTCAAGGTCGACTCCCACAGAAAACGATAGCCACCATCTCATCGAAACATCGGGACACCTTAGCCTCTATCAAAGCCCCTCTTTTGCAATCCAGAATGGACAGAAGGGAGGACAGGAGGTCCTCTGGCACATTGATTGGGATTAGAAGTGACTTGTTGTAATTGACTATTAAACTTGTGAAATCTGCATAGTGCAATATGAGATTTTTCACTTGTCTGAGTTGAGCCGAGTCTGCCGGTAGTATGAAAATGGTATCATCGGCATACTGGGTCATTGGGAATTGGGGACAAGTCTAACTGATAGAAGGTTATTAATTAAGTTCTCAGTCATAGCCTCATTTAAAATGGACAGAAGCAGATCTGCTGCCGGAACAAAAAGGAGAGAAGACAAGGGGGTCCCCTTTCCGGAGCCCTCTTTTGAAGTGCAAAACCTTTCCTGGTACTCCATTGAGAATGATATAAGAAGTACCAGAGGAGAAAATCATGTTCATCCAATTAATCCATTTGTCTCAAAATCCTCTAGCCTTAAGGATTTCAATGATAGTTGTGTCATCAACAAGGTCAAAAGATTTTCCAAAGTCCAACTTGAGGATTACTATTGGCTCCTTAGAATGGTTGCATTGATGCAAGTACTCAAAAGCCCATGCTATGCAATCTTGGATTGATCTTTGCTTGATAAATCCATAATGGTTGGTATGAACTAGCTTTAAAATTACTGCTTGTAGTCTGTTAGCTAGCAACTTTGTAATGATTTTTAAGGTGCAATTAAACAAAGAGATATGTTTGAAGTCACTAGCTATCATAGGGGCATCCTTTTTAGGAATGAGGTTTATACATGAAGCATTTATACTCTACAGAGATATGCAACCAGTATGAAAATCCTCAATAAGTTTGTAAAAGTCACCAGCAATGATGTGCAACAGTTTTTAAGGAATGCCCCCATTAAATCCATCTAGGCCTAGTGCTTTTTCTGAAGGCATGTTTTTGACCACTTCGTGAATCTCCTTCTTTTTGAAAGGCTCCTCTTGCTTGTCCAGATCAGGTATTCTGTGAAGAAGATTTGTCATGTTAAGAAAATTGCTTGTTGGAACTGATTTCCCAAGTCTATCCTTGAAAGCAGACCAGAGCAAAGCAGCTTTGGAGGAGTGTTCAAAATGTTCATACCAAGGTCATCTTGTAGAACATAAATGCAATTATGCCTATATTTGTTAGTAGCTTTGGCTTTAAATTTTTGGGAATTTTCATCTCCAAACTTGAGCGATCTGATGTTGGCCCTTTGTTTCCAATAAATTCTTTGATAAGATAGCATTTTTAATAAGTTCTCTTTGATAACTTCTCTACCATTTTGCTCAAAAATTGACAATTCTCTATATTCCTCAAACATGTCCCAGATGGCAATCATCTCATTGGTAGATTTGATAATTCCAGCTAGGTTAGACAAGCTTATGCTATAGTTTTTAAGGCCATTCCTAAGCCTTTTGAATTTGGTAGTAATCAGTTTGGCACTATCAGATTCTGTCGAAGGTTGGGACCAAATGTACTAAACAATTTTCTTGAAATCTGGATGCTCTATCTAGAAATTTTCAAACCTGGAAATTTGGGCTTCTGTAATGGAGGTACCAATCTTGATAACACGGGGAGTGTGGTCTGAAATGGGCTTGGAAAGTGGCAAGGTGAAGGTATTAGGATAGTGATACATATCCAACGTATCTATAGTTTTTGATTGTTCTATGCTATTATATTATCAATCTTGGATGTTTTATATGCATTATTATGTTATTTTATATCATTTTTGGGACTAACCTATTAACCTAGTGCCAAGTGTCAGTTGCTATTTTTTCCTTGTTTTTGCCTTTTCAAAAAATCAATACCAAATGGAACGAAACTTTTTGACAATTTTTCTTAGACCACAAGCCACCCTAGAACCTTCGGGAGGAGGCTAGAGGAGCCACCAGGCGGCCACAAGCTCATAGGGAGTGCCCTAGGGGGGACGCTCCCAAGCTTGTGGACCCATTGAAGCCCCTCTAACCCTAATTCTTCTTCTATAAATACCCAAATATTCCCCGTAGATCAGGGGGCACACAAAAAAATACTTTTCCGACGCCGCAAGTTTTTGTTCTCGAGAGATCCCATCTGGAGGCATTTTCCGGTACTCTGTCGGAGGGGGATTCGACCATGAAGGGCTTCTACATCAACCTTGCTGCCCTTCTGATGATGTGTCAGTAGTTTACCACAGACTTAAGGGTCCATAGCTAGTAGCTAGATGGCTTCTTCTCGATGTTCCTGGAGATCTATTCGATGTAATCTTCTTTGAGGTGTGTTTGTTGAGATCCGATGAATTGTGGGTCTATGATCAGATTATCTATTAATATTATTTGAGTCTTCTCTGAAATCTTTTATGCATGATTAAGATAGATTTGTCTTTCTCTCCAATCTATTGATTTGGTTTGGCCAACTAGGTTGAGTTTTCTTGCAATGGGGGAGGTGCTTTGTAATGGGTTCAATCTTGCAGTGCTTATTCCTAGTGATAGAAGGGGACATGACACGTATTTGTATTGTTACCATTAAGGATAAAAAGGTTGGGTTTGTTCATATTGATTGGATCTATCCCTCTACATAATGTCATCTTGCTTAAGGCGTTACTCTATTCTTGTTAACTTAATACACTAGATGCATGCTGGATAGCGGTCGATGTGTGGAGTAATAGTAGTAGATGCAGGCAGGAGTCGGTCTACTTGTCACGGATGTGATGCCTATATTCATGATCATTGCCTTATATATCATCAAAATTATTCGCTTTTCTATCAATTGCTCAATAGTAATTCGTTTACCCACCATATGCTTTCGTTCAAGAGAGAAGCCTCTAGTGAAAACTATGGCCCTCGGGTCTATTTCTATCATATTATTTTCAGATCTATAATATCAAAAACACAAAAATACCTTGGTGCAATTTATTTACTTCTATTTTATTTTGCACTTTTACTTATTGTTTTTATCTATCACTATAGATCTCATCCTTGCAAGTAACCATGAAGGGATTGACAACCCCTTTATCATGTTGGGTGCAAGTATTTGTTTGTTTGTGCAGGTGCTATCATTGGATACTTGTGTGTTCCTCCTACTGGATTGATACCTTGGTTCTCAACTGAGGGAAATACTTATCTCGACTTTGCTGCATCACCCTTTCCTCTTCAAGGAAAAACCAACACAAGCTCAAGAAGTAGCAGATAGCTTGAGGACCATCTCTTATAGGTGAAGACCCAATCAATTTTCTCTAATAGTGGTACTTGTTTCATATTACTCCAGGCGAAACTTCTTCCTTTTAATGGAATCTCCACCAGGGCCAGATAGCTGATGGCATCACTAAATTGCATTATCCTAGACATATCCCCTGATCCCATATTTCTATTATGTGGGTATTTGATGTAGTTGAAGTCACCAGCTATTATCCAATCAGTTTCATTTGGCATTTGAATGTTTTTGAACCATTCTAAGAAGTTGGATCTGCCTTTAGCATCACAAGGGCCATAAATTTAGTGAGGATCCAAGAGTCACTAGTATGAACAAAACTAAAACTAATAGAGAGGGAGAAGGATTTCTTGAAAAGACATTCTCCAAAAAACATGTTTTCATTCCAAGCCTCAAAATGCCCTAGCTACCCCTACTGATGGAGAGAAATTAAATTTATTGAATCTCCCGGGACAAAAATTTGGATGTAAAAGTTGTCAATGGTTTCTCTTTTGGTTTCTTGCAAATAGATGTAGAGCATTCATATTCTTCTATTTTATTAGAAAGAGCCAACCACTTGTCACTAGAGTTTATACCTCTCACATTCTAATTCAACGTATTCCAATTTCTATTCATGACTAAAGAAGGGCATAAGGTCTACTAGGACTTGCAAAGTCTGAGATAACTGCTTTAGAAGAAGTAAAAGAGTTGTTATACATCAAACTACAGACCAGCAGTGCAAAAGGAATAGTACATCCATCATCTCATCATAGTTATTACAAAATAAAACATTCAGCATAATTCTTTTGCAAATCATTCTTTCTCTACTAATCATGAAGTAGTTCATTTGCTCTAGTTCCTCCAGGAAGGATGCTTTCCGGCCTTATTTGTCTTCTTCTTATGCAGTATCTCCTTAGTGGTTGTCTTGGGGTCCACCTTGCAATAAGAAGAATTATGGTTTTTAACCACTTTGCTATTACAAGGAGGAGGTTTGACCAGTCAAGCCATACAATTCCCAACGTGACAACTTTTCCTTTTGAAACCATTGTTAAGATGGCAATCTAGTGCTGCTTCTTACCTCTGATGCCACTCTAGGAGTCATTTCCTTCCTTTTTTCCTTTGAGGTGAAGGGCACTGGTTGAGGAAGCTATTTCCCCTGCAGCTTCTAGAGAAATGTTGTTGCCCTGGGGAGTGGAGAGAAGAGGATTCCCTTCTTTTAGAGCAGGGTCCTGAAGACAAATAGGAGCCATTGGGACAGACACTTAACGGGGACATTAAAAATTAGCATTTCCTCACAATCACACCCATCTAAAATAATTTTCCACAAAGGAGAATTTAAGAAACTTTTGGCCTAGTCAAATTTGTCACGAGTTAGACGAGTGCTAGTGATAAAAGTAACCCAATCACTAGGCACCTAAATAGGAGTAGCAGACTCAGATTCAGTGGAGAAATGCTTCTACCATGTAAGGCACCCTTCTTGCTTGGGACCATAGGAACAATTATAAGAAGAGGAAAATGTTTTAGCATCTTTATCAGGGAATTTTCCTTTTACTGGAAAACCAGGAGAAGCAGTGCTAACTAAAGTTTGTGAATAAAGCAACTCTTCATTAAAGGCTGGACTATCAAGCAGGGTAGATGAAACTTCAGTGGCAGGATCAATAATTGCAATCTCCTCATCTACAGAGGTACTGTACTCAGGATCTCTTTCTTCCACCAACTTCTATTCCCTAGGATAAGCCAGCTCAATGATTGGCTCCAGAACATCAACCACCTTGTCATAGAAAAAATCATCAAAAACAGGTTCCATTTCAGAAAAAGCATTTAAAGATCCCCCTCCTTAGCTAAAATAACAACCTCTACTTCAGGTAGAAGCTCCTATTGAAGAATAATGTTTGGCGGCACTGAATTTACATCGATATCCACCTGCACAACCCCCCCTTCAGAAATATTATCATCCAAATTGTGGTGGAACAGATTCAAGGCAAGACCAGGAACAAGATTGTCCTGTATAAGGGGTTGTTGGGCTTGAATAGGCCCAAGACCCAAATTCAATTAGGCAACCCATTGAAGATCTTCTTGGCCTAGCCCATCTCATTTAAAATGGAATTTCCCTCCAAAATTTACATAGCCTTCACATCATTTTCAATATCGACTATATCATTTGACCCCAGAGAAAGAGTGAGCCCACTATGCATGTCCATGTCAGGCAGATCTCCTTCCTGCAAAGGCTCATCCAATGGCTGCATTAGATTAGCTAGCTCAAGGAATTCTCCTTCCTCAATTTCCTTATCAATAAAGTCATCATTAGCTGGCATTGCCCAATGCCCCCAACCTGGCATAATATCCTCCTCTTCCTCCTCATTCATCTCATCATTAGCATCTACTTGGTGCCCTTGAAGATTATTGTTACCTTGCTAATTATGCATGATGTCTTGAGCCTTATGCTTTGGAATGGGAGACAAGAAGTGATTCAGCTGGTTGGGATTAAAATTAGAATTGTTGGGAATGGGATGAGGATTTCCATCAACAGGAATTGGGTCCTCCTTTGGAGGGCCACCTCCAAACATTTCTTCCTGAACAATGACCACTGGAACTGTCCAGGGTTCGGAGTTAGGATCTTCACTATCACCAAAGATAATGGTAGCCGACACATCTCTCAGTTCTTCTACTCCAATTCTAAACCATTAAAGTAGCTTTGGAGATTCTGACTCTGTCCCGCATCAATAGCTTCCAAAACTCCTGACATAGTTAGGCAAATGTTGAATTTCTCTTTTGTCAAAGGGGAAACCCACCAATAGAGCCTAGATGTCCCAGTTGAGTGTGAGATTTATCCAATTTAAACCTTGATTATGCTATTCGAAAATTACATGAATGTCTCCAAACACGTGTGGACTCTGAGCAACCATATGATCTCTATCAAAGACATAATTGAATCTAACATAGGCTTGACCAAATGGGAAAGGGCGGATTTTTGAAAACCCTAGCTACTTCACACTATTAAACTCTCCTAGGATCTGCCTCATATCACTATTGCAGGATGCTGCTAACATGACACTACGATCAGAGACCCTTTGACAAAACTGTGTGCGATGCATTAATGGCAAACGGTGATGTAAAAAACCGTCAAAAAAGATGCAAAACGTTTGCTATGGCGGAGCCATCAAACACGGTTCCGATTTTAGTTGCGTGTGCGATGCAGGGCACACGGTTGATCCATTCGATCTATTTGCGATGAGGAAAAACAACAGAAACGGGCAGCCATATCAATATGTGTGCAATATACGACATACAGTTCGCTCCGATGAACTATTTGCTATTAGGGAGTGCAACAGAAACGGTTAGCCAGATTAAGGTGTGTGTGATATACGACATACGATTCACTCGGATGAATTGTTTTTTATTAGGGCACACAATAGAAACGGTTCAACTTAACAAGGCGTGTGTGATATGTGGCATACAGTTCACATAGATGAACTGTTTGCGATGAGCCAAAAGAGCACAAATGAGTTGAGTAAACAAGATGTGTGTGATACACGGCAAACAACCGACTCGGGTGAACTTTTTTGCGATGAGAAATTACAACATAGATGGTTACTACAGTTCGTTCGTGTGCGATTCTGTGTGTACAAAAAACTTTGAAAAATGCAAACTAGTAGCTTGCGGTGGCCAAAAGTATCGCACATGATGCGTCTGCGAGTACTCGTGTGCGATGATTAGTAAGTTACACATACGTTTCCTTATGTTAGCACGTGTGTGAATTTGCAATATGGACAGTTAATATGCAAATGCCTTATGGACACCGGGCACACGCTTAAACTCAAGAACTGTGTACAATACTAATACTTTCCATGAAAATTTAAGAACTTGGCTAACAACATTTGAGTAACATATATATAGTGGTTACACTATTCGACAAAAGGAGGATCTTCGTAACACGGTTTTGACAACCATATGGTCCATATCTACATACTTAACATAGTAACAACTATCACATTTTAAGAGGTTGAGGGACAACAACCATATGGTCCATATCTACATACTTAACATAGTAACAGCTAGCACATTTTAAGAGGCTGAGGGCCAACAACCACAACTATCCGTTGGAAGCAGTTTGATCACGACGACTCGATGTCTCATCAATGAAAAGGAAGAGCCCTCTTGTGCCTTGGTAGAGCATGAGTAGAATAGTGTCTCCAATTTTCCAATATGGATGCATTGCCACGACAAGCGAGAACTTGTTAATTTGAATGGTTCCATTTCTACGGGAAATGTAGTACCTTTCAATCACTTTGGCGTTATTAGCAGGCACAAGTGTAATTCGACCAACCGGGAAATCGATCCAGGAACTGCTATAGCGGGCAATTTCTGTTGAAATGTAGAATAAAAACCAATTTTAACATATGTTGAAGATATATATAGTTTATGAGCATCAACATTAAATTAAGATTTTTTACTAGCGTTTTGTGCACACAATTGGTCTTGTTCAATGTGTGCACAGTAGGTATAATTAATCCCATCCAAAATCCAGCGTTCATATGCTATGCTATCTATGTCAGATTATCAACAAAGTTTATGACATGCTTCAAGTCCTTCCTGTAAAATTTGGTACGCTTAGTAACATACAGATTGTTCACTATGCATCCAACATATCCTGCTTAAAAGGTGGAAAGGTATTATTTATTCAGAACATGGCAGAAGAATATATATAGTGCACATAAATTGGTAAATAGACTTTGTTACTGCCTAGGAACAGAGTCAGAAAATGAAATCATGATTGGTTGCTTAAATAGTGATCAATTAGTCAGAACAAATACCCTTATTTTGCTAAGTAATATGCCAGCATGGAGAAAGTTGAAAGGACACTAACCTTGATCAGACTTTGATTGGTTGATGACGTTGGAGAAGTAAATATTGATGTTAATTAGACCAGGCTATGGTGCACATACTAGAATTTTATTTCCAGCTTTCAGTTCATAGCACTTAGACATTTTTCTCCAAAGGTCCGCATCAAAATAGGAGTGACCATATTTATCAAGTTTTATGCTAACCGTCATTGTAAATCCATGCTGCGTTGTCAATATGACATCCATGGAGTCATCAACAAAGTAAAGCCCAATATTTCCTTCTACTCCTATTTTTGCAAAGCAAGGGATGTACTGCTTGAAATGAAAATTAAGACCGTAAATTAGATATATTGAAATAACAGAGTAAGATGCAAATATGGGAGTAACTGATAGAACAGATCAATATATAGATGAAAGCAAAGTACAAAATATATAATTAAAAATAGATAATGTAATGAAGATTTGATGCAAATATGAGAGTAACTGAATGAACAATACATCATATATTTGCCTGATATAGGGGGGGGGGTCGGCTTCGACATCTAGGATGCACGTGGCACCGTACCTTTTATCCAAATGTAGCAACATACGGTATATATTCACAAATTTAGGCCATGCCGACCGTGGTAGGTTGAGATTGAACACACCAAGCGCTCCCTGAAGTCATCCGGAATGGTGAGATAGAACTTCTTTTTCGACTAGCCGCGACCACACTTGCCCGATTTGTGCTAGCACTGCAGACACATGAATGAACACCCACGAATTAGCAAGAGCAAAAATGAATCCATTGCGATTTCCGCCGGTTGATTAACAGCGATGGACAGACTGCGATAAGAGATCAGTGAATATTTCGCTAAGTTGATTACCTTCTCCATGAGAAAAATCCCCGGCCCAATCCGGCAGAAAACCCTAGTCGACCAGGGTCTAGAATGTCGGTGCAGATAGGCGGCGCAAAGCGGTAGGGGCAAAATCCCGTGCCGTTTGGAGCACGACCTCCGCCCGCCGACAACAGTCGTCGAGCTTAGGGTGGCCGCCGCGATAGAAGTTGATGAGGTGCAGAGTTGCGGAGGAGTCCACGGCGAGTGGGTGGGGACGAAGTGGGTGAGGGTTTTCTTTTTTCCTTTTGCATGTGTGGGTGAACACACACGGTTCGCAGAGGCGACGGAGATGAATCGTGTGCGATAGTAAATCGCCGAGATTGAGGGGGAATCCAAATTTCCTTTGTCCTTTGTCCATGAGTTTTTTTCTACTATGAACATAAACCCTGCAAATCACCATGTTCAAATTTGGCACTTTTACGAGTTCATTTACAATATTTAGGGGATTATGTGCATTTTCTAGGCATTAATGCACATAATTCATATTCAAACAATCGGTGCAGGAAAAGGTGCACGAGAACGGTCTGGAAAACCATGATCGTGCTATTTAGTAAATTCTCATGCCTTTTACAAGGAATGGGCAGATATTTCAAGGAAATGTGTCACAATAGTCAACCATAAATGCGTTGTTTACTGGGTTAACAACTATACAAAAATGAAATACATGCTTGGAAAACATGACGCCTGGCGTGGTGCCATGGTATGGCCTCACCATGCCCTAGTAAAAATTTGAGAATGTTTGCCTTATGTCGTCATGCAAGCCATTCATAAATCGAACCATCACCGAGGAAATTTCATGGTTTCGAGGGGGAAAACAACAAGATTGAAGGGGTCGAGAGTCCAAATTTCCTTCCTAGCTTGTCATTCAGTTTTTTCTACAATCAAAATACCCCCTCAAATGCAACGTGTTCAAAGTTGGCATTTTTTCGGGCTCATTTACCATATTAGGGGATCATGTGCATTTTCTAGGCATTAATCCACATAATTCAAATTCAAACAATCGGTGCATGAAAAGGTGCACAAGAACGGTCTAGAAAAACCATACTCGTGGTATTTAGTAAATTCTGAAGCCTTTTACAAGGAATGGGCAGAGATTTCAAGGGAATGTGTGGCAATAGTCAACCACAAACGCGTCATTTACTGGGTTATCAACTATAGAAAAATGAAATACGTGCTTGAAAAACATGACGCCTGACTTGGTGCCATGGTATGGCCTGACCGTGCCCTGGTAAAAAGCTAAGAAGGTTTGATTTATGTCGTCATGCACGCCCTTCATAAATCGAACCATCACCGAGGAAGTTCCATGCTTTCGAGAGGGAAATCACCAAGATTGAAGGGGAATCCAAATTTTCGTCCTAGTTTGTCATTCAACTTTTTTCTAACGATCAACATACCGCCTCAAATGCAACGTGTTCAAATTTGAAATTTTTCTGGGCTCATTTACCATATTTAGGGGATTATTTGCATTTTCTAGGCATTAATGCACATAATTCAAATTCAAACAATCGGTGCATGAAAAGTTGCACAAGAACGGTCTGGAAAACCATGCTCGTGCTATTTAGTACATTCTTATGCCTTTTACAAGGAATGGGCAGATATTTCAAGGAAATGTGTGGCAATAGTCAACCATAAATGCGTCGTTTACTGGGTTAACAACTATGCAAAAATGAAATGCATGCTTGGAAAACATGACGCCTGGCGTGGTGCCATGGTATGGCCTCACCGTTCCTTGGTAAAAATTTGAGAATGTTTACCTTATGTCGTCATGCACGCCTTTCATAAATCAAACCATCACCAAGGAAGTTTAATGGTTTCAAGGGGGAAATCACCAAGACTGAAGGGTGTCCAAATTTCCTTTGTCCTTTGTCCATGAGTTTTTTTCTATGATGAACATACACCCTGCAAATCATCGTTTACAAATTTGGCACTTTTTCGGGTTCATTTACCATATTTAGGGGATTATGTGCATTTTCTAGGCATTAATGCACATAATTCAAGTTCAAACAATCGGTGCATGAAAGGGTGCACAAGAACGGCCTGGAAAACCATGCTCGTGCCATTTAGTAAATTCTCATGCCTTTTACAAGGAATGGGTAGATATTTAAATGTGTGGCAATAGTCAACCACAAACGGTTGTTTATTGGGTTTTCAACTATAGAAAAATGAAATAAATGCTTGAAAAACATGACCCCTCGCATGGTGCCATGGTATGGCTCACCATGCCCTGGTACAAATTTGAGAAGGTTTGGCTTATGTCGTCATGCACGCCCTTCATAAATCGAACCATCACCGAGGAAGTTCCATGCTTTCGAGAGGGAAATCACCAAGATTGAAGGGGAATCCAAATTTTCTTTGTTCTTTGCCCTGGAGTTTTTTTTCTATGATGAACATACACCCTGCAAATCACTGTGTTCAAATTTGGCATTTTGCCAGGATCATTTACCATATTTAGGGGATTATGTGCATTTTCTAGGCATTTAGCGCATATAAATCCAATCCAGCTACAGCTGCACGGGTGTGATGTGAGGGACGTGGATTGCCGTTCGATCATGGTGCATCCTACGGTGCACACGTGCGATCCGCGTGGCTGGGGTTCCGGCCAATCTTAATGCAACACACAATACGCTCAACGCACACTGTTTCCGGAGGCAATGGAGATGAACCGTGTGCGATAATGAACGAGCAAAACTGTAAGGGAAGCCAAATTTCCTTTGTCGTTTGTCGTAGAGCTCTTAAAAACCACCGCATTGTATGGCTACCCGGCCCCTCCATCCCAAAGCTCTCTCCAAGCGTCGTTCATGGCACCGCGACGCACAGTAACTGGTAAGGAAGTGATGGCATCCCGCCGCGACGTGTTCCTCGCCGCCCGCAACGGCACACATGGTAAGGAAGCGATGGCATCTCGCTGCACCGAGTTCATCACCGCCGGTGGCGTTAGGTGGGCGGACTTTGAGGCTGCCATGGCCGAATTGGCGGTGGATCTAGAGGCGGCCAAAGCCGCACAAAAGGAGCAGAAAAGGCAGAAAGTAGTCAAGAAAAGAGAGACCCGCCGTCGCAAGAAAGAAGAGGCCACACACCGTGCCAAGGAGAGCTTGGGGGATATCGAAGCACGGTGGGATGCCGCCTACAAGGTCGGGAAGGAGGACGTCAGCGTCTGCCCAGCATGCCCCGATGGCAGCATGTCTGCAGTAGTTAGTGTGTGTGTTGCCCGTAGTCTTAGAGAAAATTACCAGTAGTACTTTAAGTTTGTACTATCTATTATTAATGTACAATGTCGTAAGCGCATTCTTGAGGGCTTTGAGCATTGATTAGCATGTGTTCACTGAAGTTTTGTAACCACACCCCGGGCCCAAATACTATCGAAACGTCCGCCCGCAGCCACGGGAGGAGACTAGAGTTGGCCGCAGCTGGTTTTTAGTCCCATCTCCCCGCGCGAGTTGGCCGCACACCAGCTTAAATTGCCGCACCGACGGATGGCAGCAAGCTTCTCTCTTATTGCATTGGATCAAATCTGGCTACATGAGCGAGGTAGGTTGACACTTGTTTGCATTTCATAAACCAATGATTGCTCATCAGGTGTCACCTTGCCTCGTTCATGTACATTGAATAATCCTGATACAATGAAAGAGATTTTTGAAATTATGTGCTGTTGAAGATGCTGATAGATATAAGAATTATTAGAAGATCACAAAACACACGGTTTCTATGGTGTATCTATGTGCGCTTTTTTGCGTTAATGATCCATAAGTCAGTTACCTGTGCGATGTTTCCTAATAAACCAGGCATACCATTGACCAAAAAAACAACTACAAGTGTACATTTTTTGGAGACGGGGCCTGCCAATTTTCTCTTTTCTCACACACGAGTATTTTATGCACTTCGTCTGTGTTGTGTGTTTCCCCCGCCCAAGTTTCAAGTTTCGCAACAAAATTTTCATTGGGCGCGCAATTTCAGAATTTATTCCTCCAACCACATCCTCACCCATCAAATTTCCTGAGTATCTCCTCCCCCGCCTTCCCCTACCAGCAGCTCAAACCACTGCCACCGCAACCACAACTTCAACCACATCTACGTTCTGCTCGGATCCAGTCAGGTAACCCACCGATCTCTATCACGACCCTGGCCCGATTGCTTAAATGGTGCCTACGAAACATGCTTATGCCTCCAAATCCCCACCGCCCATACCTCTAGAGCATCGTCGTGCAAGCCCAACCACATATCACGTGGAGGTCGAGGAGCTGATGGCAGTCCATGGCACGATGGCCGCTGTGCGTGTTGACCCGAAGGAACGCATCGCCTCCGCCGCCGCCGACATGGTGCAGGCTCAGGCCCAGATGAAGTGCCCCAGCGACTACCCCTAGGACTTAATAGGTATGATCTGACCAGCTAAATCTTACCAATACCACTTGCAATGGCTATGTTTTGTACGATTGATGTATTAAGCATGTTCATGACTTGTTTATTCCAGTACTTCACACTGTGTGATGTTCAAGTATTAACTGTCCAGCTCAATTTCACCAATACTGGCAACAAACTTACAATACACGACTCAGGATATCACTAGAGATGTTGCCGATTTGCTATTTTTGGTGGATGCTAACCCGATTGTACTTAACATGCTTGTCCATGTACTTACACAGGGTCATAACGACTGATGCTGTTGTTTGTCGTCGAGGTTAGCTGCATCCCATGTCTTATAGTATTTCACATCATTTATGCAATTGGAGTTTAACTTCTACCATTTATTGTTTGCCTATAGGTACACATGTCAGTGGCACTGTTCCACGCTTCGACCTGGAGGAACAGCTCGCCTCCGCTGACTTTGGGCGGGCTCTGGCCAAGATGAAGTGCCCCAACAACTACCTCTCAGGATTTACCAAGTATGTACTCACCAGTTCAATCTTACTAATACCAGTTGCAATTAATGGCTATGTTTTGTACGGCCGATGTATTAAGCATGTTGTAGTAAACATGCCTAACACGTTTTAGCTACTTCCCTACCTTTTTATAGACAACTAGGCCATTCTTTGCTCTGGAAGCACCCGCTTGTGATGTTTAACTCTACCAATTGCATTTTTATCAGTACTGATTTCAATGGCTATTAAGCCTGTTGTAAGTAACAGTTGAATCCATTTTTAAACAGTTGTATTTCAATGGCTACAAACTTACAAAACATGACTTAGGACGCTGTTAAGCCTGTTGCAATTAAGAATTGTATCCATTTTTAATTTGTCCCTTTGCTACCATGCTACTATCTGCAATGAAGATATACTAGAGATGTTGCCCGTTTGTTATTTTTGGTGCTGACCCTATTGTACTTAACATGCCTTTCCATGTACTTATGCAGGGCCATAACGGGTGATGCTGTTGTTTGCCGTAGAGGTTAGTTGCATCCCATGTCTTACAGTATTTTACATCATTTGTGCAATTGCAGTTTGGCTTCTAACATTTACTTACTTCTTGTAGGTACACATGTCGGCGACACTGATCCACGCTTCGACCCGAAGGAAGAGCTCGCCTCCGTGATGTCTACTACACAACCTTCTTCTTGTATACGTTGTTGGGCCTCCAAGTGCAGAGGTTTGTAGGACAGTAGCAAATTTCCCTCAAGTGGATGACCTAAGGTTTATCAATCCGTGGGAGGCGTAGGATGAAGATAGTCTCTCTCAAGCAACCCTGCAACCAAATAACAAAGAGTCTCTTGTGTCCCCAACACACCCAATACAATGGTAAATTGTATAGGTGCACTAGTTCGGCGAAGAGATGGTGATACAAGTGCAATATGGATAGTAGATAATTGTTTTTGTAATCTGAAAATATTAAAACAGCAAGGTACCAAGTGGTAAAAGTGAGCACAAACGGTATTGCAATGCGTTGAAACAAGGCCTAGGGTTCATACTTTCACTAGTGCAAGTTCTCTCAACAATAATAACATAATTGGATCATATAACTATCCCTAAACATGCAACAAAGAGTCACTCCAAAGTCACTAATAGCGGAGAACAAACGAAGAGATTATGGTAGGGTATGAAACCACCTCAAAGTTATTCTTTCTGATCGACCTATTCAAGAGTTCGTACCAGAATAACACCTTAAGACACATATCAACCAAAACCCAAATGTCACCTAGATACTCCAATGTCACCTCAAGTATCCGTGGGTATGAGTATACGATATGCATCAAACAATCTCAGATTCATCTATTCAACCAACACAAAGTACTTCAAAGAGTGCCCCAAAGTTTCTATCGGAGAGTCAAGACAAAAACGTGTGCCAACCACTATGCATAAGTTCACGAGCGGAACCCGCAAGTTGATCACTAAAACATACATCAAGTGGATCACATGAATATCCCAATGTCACCATAGATAAGCACATGTAAGACATACATCAAGTGTTCTCAAATCCTTAAAGACTCACTCCGATAAGATAACTTCAAAGGGAAAACTCAATCCATTACAAGAGAGTAGAGGGGGAGAAACATCATAAGATCCAACTATAATAGCAAAGCTCGCAATACATCAAGATCGTACCATCTCAAGAACACGAGAGAGAGATCACACATAGCTACTGGTACATACCCTCATCCAGGAGGGTGAACTACTCCCTCATCGTCATGGAGAGCACCGGGATGATGAAGATGGCCACCGGTGAGGGATTCCCCCTCCAGCAGGGTGCCGGAACAGGGTCCCGATTGGTTTTTGGTGGCTACAGAGGCTTGCGGCAGCGGAACTCCCGATCTATTCTATTCCTTGATGTTTTTAGGGTATATGGACATATATAGGTGAAAGAAGTCGGTCGAGGGAGCCACGAGGGGCCCACGAGGGTGGGGGCGCGCCCAAGGGGGTATGGCGTGCCTCCCCGCCTCGTGGCTTCCTTGAAGCTTCCCTGACATCTACTCCAAGTCTCCTGGATTGCTTCCGTTCCAAAAATAACTCTCTCAAAGGTTCCATTCCGTTTGGACTCCGTTTGATATTCCTTTTCTTCGAAACACTGAAATAGGCAAGAAAACAACATTTTGGGCTGGGCCTCCGTTTAATAGGTTAGTCCCAAAAAAATAATATAAAAGTGTATAATAAAGCCCATAAACATCCAAAACGGGTAATATAATAGCATGGAACAATAAAAAAATATAGATACGTTGGAGATGTATCAAGCATTCCCAAGCTTAATTCCTGCTCGTCCTCGAGTAGGTAAATGATAAAAACAGATTTTTTGATGTGGAATGCTACCTAACATATTTATCCATGTAATTCTCTTTATTGTGTCAAGAATAATCAGTCTGAAAGATTCAAGATAAAAGTTTATTGTTGACATAAAAATAGTAATACTCCAAGTATGCTAATCAAGCAATTATGTATTATCAAAATACCATAGCCAAAGAAAACTTATCCCTACAAAGTCATATAGTTTGGCCATGCTTCATTTTCATCACACAAAATGCTCTCATCATGCACAACCCCGATGACAAGCCAAGAAATTGTTTCATACTTAGCCTTTTCAAACTCTTTCAACTTTTATGCAATATATGAGCGCGAGCCATGGACATAGCACTATGGGTGGAATAGAATATGATGATTGAGGTTGTGTGAGAAGACAAAAAGGGAGAAAGTCTCACATTGACGCGGCTAATCAATAGGCTATGGAGATGCCCACCTATTGATGTCAATGCAAGGAGTAGGGATTGCCATGCAATGGATGCACTAGAGCTATAAATATATGAAAGCTCATCAAAGAAACTAAGTGGGTGTGCATCCAACTTGCTTGCTCACGAAGACCTAGGGCATTTGAGGAAGCCCATCATTGGAATATACAAGCCAAGTTCTATAATTATATATTCCCACTAGTATATGAAAGTGACAACATAGGAGACTCTCTATCATGAAGATCATGGTGCTACTTTGAAGCACAAGTGTGGAAAAAGGATAGTAACATTGTCCCTTCTCTCTTTTTCTCTCATTTATTCATTATTATTTTTCTCTTTTTTTATTTGGGCCTTTTTTGGCCTCTTTTCTTTCTCTTTTCTTTCTTTTTTTCGTCCGGAGTCTCATCCCGACTTGTGGGGAATCATAGTCTCCATCATCCTTTCCTCACATGGGACAATGCTCTAATGATGATCATCACACTTTTATTTTCTTACAACTCAAGAATTATAACTCGATAGTTAGAACAAAATATGACTCTATGTGAATGCCTCCGGCGGTGTACCGGGATTGCGATGAATCAAGAGTGACATGTATGAAAAATTATGAACGGTGGCTTTGCCACAAATACGATGTCAACTACACGATCATGCAAAGCAATATGACAATGATGATGCGTGTCATAATAAATGGAATGGTGAAAAGTTGCATGGCAATATATCTCAGAATGGCTATGGAAATGCCATAATAGGTAGGTATGGTGGTTGTTTTGAGTAAGATATAAGGAGGCTTATGTGTGATAGAACGTATCATATCACGGGATTTGGATGCACCGGCGAAGTTTGCACCAACTCTCAAGGTGAGAAAGGGAAATGCACGGTACCGAAGAGGCTAGGAATGATGGAAGGGTGAGAGTGCGTATAATCCATGGACTCAACATTAGTCATAATGAACTCACATACTTATTGTAAAAATCTACAAGTCATCAAAACCAAGCACTACGCACATGCTCCTAGGGGGATAGATTGGTAGGAAAAGACCATCGATCGTCCCCGACCGCCACTCATAAGGAAAGCAATCAAAGAACACCCCATGCTTCAAATTTGTAACATAATGTTTACCATACGTGCATGCTACGGGACTTGCCAACTTCAACACAAGTATTCATCAATTTCACAATTATTCAACTAGCACACCTCTAATATTACCACCTTTATATCTCAAAACCATCTATCAAGCATCCAACTTCTCTTAGCATTTAAAATTTATAGCCAAAGTGAATTACCATGCTGTTCTAAAGGACTCTCAAAATTATATAAGTGAAGCATGAGAGATCAATTATTTCTATAAAATAGAACCACCGTCGTGCTCTAAAAGATATAAGAGAAGCACTAGAGCAAAAATTATCCAACTCAAAAGATATAAGTGAAGCACTTAGAGTATTCTAATAAATTCCAATTCATGTGTGTCTCTCCCAAAAGGTGTGTACAACAAGGACGATTGTGGTAAACTAAAAATCAAAGACTCAAATCATAGAAGACGCTCCAAGAAAAACACATATCATGTGGCGAATAAAAATATAGCTCCAAGTAAAGTTACCGATAGACGAAGACGAAAGAGGGGATGCCTTCCGGGGCATCCCCAAGCTTAGGATTTTTGGTGTCCTTGGATTTTACCTTGGGGTGCCTTGGGCATCCCCAAGCTTAGGCTCTTTCCACTCCTTGTTCCATAATCCATCAAATCCTTACCCAAAACTTGAAAACTTCACAACACAAAACTTAAAAGAAAATCTTCGTGAGCTCCTTTAGTAAAAGAAAACAAACCACCACTTCAAGGTACTATAATGAACTCATTATTTATTTATATTGGTGTTAAACCTACTTTATTCCAACTTTTCTATGGTTCGTAAACTCTATTCATAGCCATAGATTCATCAAAATAAGCAAACAACACACGAAAAACAGAATCTGTCAAAAACAGAACAGTCTGTAGTAATTTGTAGGTTTCGAATACTTCTGGAACCCCAAAAATTCTAAAATAAATTTCTGGACGTGAGGAATTTATCTATTAATCATCTGCAAAAATAATTAACTAAATAGCACTCTCCAGTAAAATATAGCAGCAAATCTCGTGAGCGCTAAAGTTTCTGTTTTCTACAGCAAGATCGCAAAGACTTTCCCCAAGTCTTCCCAAAGGTTCTACTTGGCACAAACACTAATTAAAAGCATAAAACCACATCTAAACAGATGCTAGATGAATTATTTATTACTAAACAGGAACAAAAAGCAAGGAACAAAAATAAAAATTGGGTTGCCTCCCAACAAGCGCTAACGTTTAACGACCCTAGCTAGGCATGATGATTTCAATGATGCTCACATAAAAGATAAGAATTGAAATATAAAGAGAGCATCATGAAGAATATGACTAGCACATTTAAGTCTAACCCACTTCCTATGCATAAGGATTTTGTGATCAAACAACTTATGGGAACAATAATCAACTAGCATAGGAGGCAAAACAAGCATAACTTTAAAACTTTAAGCACATAGAGAGGAAACTTGATATTATTGCAATTCCTACAAGCATACATTCCTCCCTCATAATAATTTTCAGTAGCATCATGAATGAATTCAACAATATAACCATCACATAAAGCATTCTTTTCATGATCTACAAGCATAGAAATTTTATTACTCTGCACATAAGCAAAATTCTTCTCATTCAGAATAGTGGGAGTATCATAAGAAACTCGAATACTACAAAATTGTTTCCATATTAAAAGAGTAATGTTCAGAAAAAGGGTAATCATAATCATGACAAGTTTCATAAATATAATCATCACTACTTTTTATAGCATAAGTATCATCACAATAATCATGATAACTAGCAACTTTGTTCTCATCGTAATCGATTGAAACCCGTTCCAAGATAGTGGAATCATAACTAAATAAAGTCATGACCTCTCCAAATCCACTTTCATAATTATCGCAATAAGATTCAACACCCTCCAAAATAGTGGGATCATTACTTCCTAAAGTTGACACTCTTCCAAACCCACTTTCATCAATATAGTCATCATAAGTAGGGGCATGCTATCATTATAACAAATTTGCATATCAAAATTTGGGAGGCTAAAAATATCATCTTCATTAAACATAGCATCCCCAAGCTTGGGACAAACATTAATTGCAGCAAATATATTCTCAAACATGTCATTCTCATCAAACAGAGCATCCCCAAGCTTGGGCCTTTTCATATCATAAGCATAATCACTCTCATCATTAATAGTATGGATAGCACCAATATTATAACAATTATCATCATCACAATGAGTAATAGGAGCAACATCATTTGGGAGGGATAATTTTTTACCTTTGCTTCTCCGTCTTTTCTTTTTCTTCTTCACATCATGTGTGGGTTTAATCCTATTTTCGGAGCTCCTTATTAATGAGATTGGTTGAATAGAAGGCTCCTTGTAGCGACCTGACCCGAATGGATCACGTCTACTGTGCTACGGTGTCATCCCTGGATCAGTAATGCTGACACCACACAGTACATCGAGGATTTATAGCAGAGTTGCAATCACACACTTATTACATCGCTGGCTCAAAAAGAACTTATTACAACAAATATGGCTTAAGGCCATCTAATAATGATAACAGCGGAAGATTCGGAAGATAAATTGGTCCATCAACTCCAACGGCATCACTGAGTATAGAACCACGACCTAAAAGCGCCTTACTCGTCGTCTGAAAAGTCTGCAACATGAGAAGTTGCAGCCCGAAAACGGGTCAGCACATGGAATATGCTGGCAATGTAACACATAGGGAGTAATGGAATGAAACAGCTATACTATATGCAAATATGCCTGGTGGAAAGCTCTATGGTTACAGTTTTGCGTAAAGCCAAATTTTCCCTACTGCAAAGGAATAAATTTATTTAACTATCATGGTGGTTGTTAAACATCGAGAATGGTTGACAGCATTCCGATCCCAGTTAAAAGTAATCATTAAACCCAACAATATTAATTAGAGTAACATGATGAGATTCACATGATATTCAAGTACTAGATACTCAAGATGTCCATAACCGGGGACACGGCTAATCATGATTAGTTTGTTACACTCTGCAGAGGTTTGCGCACTTTTCCCCACAAGACTCGATCGCCTCTGTTTGGTTTCTCGCACTACTTGGTGTTTGAGAAGACGGATGACCGAGACACAGTCTTTCAGAAGCGCTAGCACCTTACGTTCGGGTAGACCGTACCACCTAATCCCCTACATCTGCTAGTCTACCCTGTAAGAGTTCGCACGACTTAGTCAACTATGCCAGAGCCCATAATGGCATGTGGCTGCACACGAAAGTATTTAGTATGAAAGATCTTATGATCCCTTTGAGCCTGGGTGGCGGTCCAAAATAAAACAGGCAAGTCCTGATAGACATCAGGTGCCTCAATCCACCCAGATGTGTGTTTAAGTTGCCACCTTAGATAAACCATTAAAATTAATCAACTCACATCTGTCATGGATATCACTCACCCAATCCATGTCTACTAGCATAGCATGGCATAATAAGCAAACGTAGAAGTAACTCCCAAAGGTTTCATAATAATACAGGTAATAGGTACTACCTCATCTACTTCCCATCCCACAATTTAATTAGATCCTAATCATGCAATGTGAGAGGATTGATCTAATGCAATAAAACATGGGTTGTAGAAAAGGTATGATCAAAGTGTTACTTGCCTTGCTGATGATCCGCGAGTCCTAGGGTTTCGAAGTAATAGGCGATGCAATCCGGGTAATCTATCGCAGACAAACAACAAGCACACAATAAGTACTCAACTAATGCACAGGTAAAACTCGAACAAGAGAACGAACCAGAAAGTTCAACTTAAGAACTCCGGTTGCTAAGAAAGAAAGAAAGAGAGAAAGGAAGAACCGAACAAAACGACGAAAAACTAACGGCGGAAGAAAACAAGTCGGTTCTAGCAAGTTGAAACTAGGTCAAATTTTACTGTAGCAAAAGCTTGTTCAAGTTGATTAGACGGAACGGCGGTTTCGAGAAAAAACTCCAGGCGCTTGAATCACCTGATTCCGATAAACGAGCGGGGAGAAAAACTAAAACGAAGATCGGATCTGAGATCGCGATCGCGGAATAAATCCGACGAGAAAGAAAACGAAGAACGGTTGAACGAACGGGCGTCGTTAACCGGGAAGAATCGGTGATCACGTTCGTTAAGACGAACGGTCCGAAAAAACAACGAAAACCAATCTAGGGTTTCGAGAAAAGAAAACGGAACGAGAAACCGATCTAGAAAACCGGAACGGTTTAGAAGAAAAGAATCGGAACGAATAGAAGAAAACGATCCGATGAAAAGAAGAGATGCGGCGCGGGGCTACCTCCGGCGAGGTCTCCGGCGAACGGCGGCGACGGGCGGCGGTGGCGGCGGTGGTGTAGGGCGGCGGCGCGGCGGTGTAGGCAAGGTGCGGCGGCGGCGGGTGATGTAGGGCGCGGCGCGGGTAAGAGGCGCGGGGTGAGGCGCGGCTTGGAGAGGAGAGCTCTAGGCTTTGGGTTTGATGATTTAGAGGGGGGGGTGCTTGGGTATTTATATTGGGGAGGGGGGGGGTTTACTTGGAGGAGGGATCAAGGAATTGGAATAGGAGTAGGAAAGATCTAGAAAAAGAAAAGGAATAAACGGAAGTAGGACAAAAGAAAACGAAATAAGGAAAAAGGGACAAGGGGGCGCCCTAGAATCCTAAAAGGATTTGGTGAGCAAGAGGCGAGGCGGCGGCCTCCTGGCGCGCGCCTGGCGCACGCAGCGCTGTAGGGAGCTGCGGCCGGCCTGGGCCTTGGTCCAGAATTTTTTTTAACAGATTTCGCGCGCAGAAAAAAAAGAAAAACTAAATTAAACGGGCTCCAAAATTCTAAAAGTAAATTTTCCCCGACTCCTAAAAATGAGCCGAACAAAATGAACTTTTCTCCGGGCCTAAAGTGCAATTTTGAAAACGCGCATTTTTCCCTATCCAAACAAAACGCAAACAAAACTC